>NC_053435.1:108783060-109070145 GCF_007990345.1 Gossypium hirsutum
TTGTTTATCTTGAAAATAGACTCATTCAGGATTCTAAAAATATCAATTTAAGCCCCTAATTATTTTTCTAAAATTTTTTATGATTTTCCAAAGTCAGAACAAGGGAACCTGAAATCAATCTGACCTTGTCTAACTAAATTTTTTATATCTCAAAATTTACTATTTCATTGCTTACACAATTTATCCTATAAAAAACTAGACTTATTAAGATTTAATTTCATATTTTATCCAACTTCTAATTCATTTTCCACAATTTTTGGTGATTTTTCAAAATTAGACCACTGCTGCTGTCCAAAACTGTTTTAGTGCAATATATTAATTACCATGTTTATAACACCCTTATTTTCTTTCTCTACACTATTTCTCATCACTTTCTCTTGTTTTCTCTTCACTAACATATTAAGAACATAGGACCATATGTAAGGAAACATCAATCCCATGCTTTTTCAATAATATCAAACTTAAAAATATATTGATATCATGATCTTACCTTGTTCTAATCTTCATATTTATTTTCTCTCTCCTCCAGCTTCTATTTCTTGAATCCAATTTGATATTCTAACTCCCCATAGTCTCCTTAACATTTTTCTCTCTTGGTAGCTATGAAATTTCTTTTGATTTCTAGGTGAAAATAGTAAATTTTTGGTGGAAGGACTAAATTGTAAAGAAAAGAAAATTTTCTTTCTTTTGTTCTCCTCTAATGTTTGCATGCATCGAAAGATGATGAGAATTCTTCATCTTTCCTTCCTTATATACTAAATAAATAATAATAAAATAATAATAAATATCTACTAAAATATTAAAAAAAATAATATTTATCTAATTAATTAATTTAAAATATCATCAACATAATCATTACGTTCTAGAATTCTCTCTCTTACTAATTGACCATTTTGCCCTTCATGATCTTTTAGAATTCCATCCTTGAGTCATCACTTAATTTGGTAAAATTACCATTTAGTCCCTCATAAATTTTCACCTATTCAATTTGGTCCTAATTCATCCATTTTCCTTAGTTTCTAGATCATTCCACCCTTAAAATATTTTCACTATTGGTCCTTCAACTTTTTTCATATTTACATTTCAACCCCTCAAATTTTGAGTATTTACTTTTGTGCAACAAGACTTTTCTCGTCTTTACAATTTAGTCCTTTCTTGAATTAATATATCATAATATACTTCCTAAGGTTGACACAACTCAAAATTTTTCTTTTTGTCAATTTATTTTCTTATTTTACTATGTCAAGGATAATATCTTATTATAAAAATTGTCGGGGTATTACACAGATAGTGTAAATGGATAATTTTTTTTTGAGAGGCATTAAAATGAGAGTGTTTTGTAGTATATCATAAGATGAGGGCTATTTTACCAAACTGACCCAAAAATTTTAATATTTATAAAAATGACCCAGGTTCAAAAACAATCACCAAAATGACCTGAAATGAACAGTAGAATGGGGTTTTGGCCTTTAATAGCAGGCACCACCTCGTATTTTGACTCCATGATTACCTGATGATTATGTCAGGCTTTAAAAAATTGATTTTTTTGGTTTTGGCCTTCCAATTGCCAGCACCAATATATATATATATTTTTAAATCGTATCATACTGATATACAAAAATAAGAGTATTTAAAAGAAAAAAAAATTGGTGCTGGCCTTGTAATGGTCGGTACCAATACGAGTATTTTAAAAAATATATATTTTTGGTGTTGGCCTTGTAATGGCCGGCACCAGTACAAGTATTTAAAAAAAATTTGGCTTTCTAATGGTCGGCACTAGTACGAGTATTTAAAAAAAAATTGGTGCTGGCCTTATAATGGCTGGCATTAGTACGAGTATTTAAAAAAATGGTTTTAGCCTTCTAATGGCCGACACCAGTACGAAAAAAATTTCAAAATCTTTTGGTGCTGGTCTTATAATAGCTGGCACTAGTACGAGTATTTTTTTTTTAAAAAAATTGGTTTTGGCCTTCTAATGGCCGACACCAGTACGAAAAAAAATTCAAATTTTCTTGGTGGAGGCCTTCTAATGGTTGGCACCAAAACTTATATATAGTGGGTGGTTTGGGGTCTGATAGTGTAAATGGATAAAAAAAAATTTTTGAGAGAGGCATCAAAATGAGAGTGTTTTGTAGTATATCATCAAATGAGGGCTATTTTACCAAATTGACCAAAAAAATTTTTATATTTGCAAAAATGACCTAGGTTCAAAAATAATTATAAAAATGACCTGAAATGAACAGTAGAATGGGGTTTTGGCCTTCTAATGGCCGGTACCACCTCGTATTTTGACCCCCTGATTGCCTGATGATTGTGTCAGGCTTTAAAAAATTGATTTTTTTTTTGTTTTGGCCTTCCAATAGCCAGCACCAGGGTATTTTTTTAAAATCGTATCATACTAGTATACAAAAATACAAGTATTTTAAAAAAAGAATTTGGTGCTGGCCTTGTAATGACCGGCACCAAACTACCACTATTAAATTTTTATTTTTTTTGTTTTGGCCTTCTAATGGTCGGCGCTAGTACGAGAATTTAAAAAAAAATTTGGTGCCGGCCTTTATTTAAAAATAAAAAGTTTTCTTTTTAGTTTTGGCCTTCTAATGGCCAGCACCAGTACGAGTATTTAAAAAAATAATTTTTGGAGTTGGCCCTTTAATGGCCGGCACCAGTACGAATATTTTAATTTTTTTTGTGCTGGCCTTGTAATGGCCGGCACCAGTACGAGTATTTATTTTTTATTTTTTGGTTTTAACCTTCTAATGACCGGCACCAGTACGAGTATTTAAAAAAAAATAGTGCTGGCATTGTAATGGCCGACACTGTAACGCCCCAAAAATTGGGCCTAGAAGAGTTGGGCTTTGAGTCTGGGATTCGGATAGAAGAAAACCTGAATATTGAGAAGTTTTAAATATTACTAGTGTTTAAAAAAAAATATATTGATAAAATATTTATGTTATTACTAATATTTTAATTTTTATGAAAATTATTATCATTATAATTATTAGATACAAATATATTTATAAAATTATTGATGTTAATTTAATGTTTAAATTAACATATTATTAAAAAATTTTACTGTATCTATTTTTATTGAGTTATGGAAATTATAATTATTATTATTATTAGGAAATATATATATATATTATCGTATTTGAAATTTTCATTATTATGGTTATTATTATTATTTTAGTTTTTAAATAAAATATGAAGGGCTTATAGTGTGGGAAAAAGTCCGGGGCTTAGCCCATAACTTTAGCAAAATTTTAAATTTTGCCTCTTAAGGGAATCTGGGAAGTAGGCCTTATTAATAATTTGGGCTGAGTTTTCGCATAAAGGAGCACCTAGCCTAGTGGCTAAGCATGCTAGGTAGTGGGAAGGAGAGTTTTATTTTTTCTTTATATCAGGGAACGACGCAGGAAAGTGTTATATAAACTTGGGGTTAAAATGTAACACAAAAGGCAAGCTTGGCCCAGTGGCAGAGGCGTTGGGAGTGTGGTATAGTGCCTAGGTTCGAGGGTTGGCAAACGCAAAGGCTTGTTTTTATTTTAATAAGCCAGATCGCACTAAAGTAAGGTTTAAGCATATTTGCGACCGAGCTATGGCACAAGAAGCGCCTGTAGCTCAGTGGCTGTAGCGTGCTGGGCATATAGAGAGGGCGCAGGCGAATTCTGTTTAATTTTTAAAGTGGGTCAGAACTGAAGCGGATAAAGGTTAAAACTAAATGTGAAAGGATTATGTCATGAAAGAAGCTTTGGTGCAGTGGCAAGCAACGTGAGTGTGTGGTTAGAAGGTCGCGGGTTCAAGTCGCGTGGAGGGCGCTCTTTTATTTTTAAGCGGACCAAAGCTTCAGGGGATAAGGTTTATAATTAAATGTAACCATATACTTGTAAAAGAGAGCGTGGTGCAGTGGCCAGCAGCTTGGGCATAAGGCTCAAGGCGGACGGAGGTCTGGGGTTCGAGCTGCAGTTCGCGCGCGCAAGGTTTGAAATTTTGCTGCTCACGTGGGGAAGAGTCAGAGTTTGACTGGAACTCTCCTAGCGTTGGATTGAGTCGGTTGAGCGGTGGACTGCTGCTCAGCAGTGGATGAGCTTGAATTAAATTCAGACTTAGAATTTAGCCTTGAATTAAGGAGATAATGAAGGAATTAAAATTGGAAAAGGACCTTTTTTTTTTCTAATCTAATCTCATTTCTTTTTCTCTTATTCTTTTCTATTTTTCCAAAAGTTGAACAATTCTCTCCTTTTCTATTTTCTTTCCTTGAAGCCAAATTCTTTCTACTACAACTTTTTCTTCTCAAATATTGGTTGCCGATTACTCTTTTGGTTGAAACCATACTCCTTTCTTTTTATCTTTTCCCTTATTTTCCTTTCTTCATTATTTCTCAAAAGCCGAATCTTGCTATAGCCGAATTTCTATCCTTTTCCTTTTTCTTTCAAAAGCCGAAAACCTTCATATCTGGGGTGTAGGAAGCTGAATCATTGGCTACTTGAACCTGTCTCTTCGGACTACGGTAGATCGGGATTAGAATCATAGATAAGAACACTCTCTTGGATAGAGCAACGATTGGTAAGTATTCGAATCACTTTCGTTAGTTATTCATGGTTTAAGATAAAAGTCGAAACCCTTTAAGGGTGGCTAACGTTTGGACTAAGGGTGTTGGTGCCTTTTTCTTTTTCATTGTATAAGCATTAGCGTGGACAATGGGGCGTACAGCAAAAAAAAGGGCTTGAAGACTGTTTCGGTTGGATCTTTGGATTTAACCCATATTTCGGCAAAAAGGTAAATAACTCTGGGATCTAAGGCTGTGTTGGAGTATGGTAAGAGGTTAAATAAGTAGTTTGTTTTCGATATTTAGATTGACGTGGTAGTAATACAATTGTAGGCAGTTCGTGTGTGGATCTCGCCAACATATCGTTCTAAATCAGGTGTGTAAACGACACCCACTCATAGACTAGATTCGCAAAAGTCGAAAAGCCGGCATTTATGAACTTGCGAGCGTGCGAGCGCTTGTGAGGTGGTTTGGTTGTTAATTTTGATAATTGCAAGTAGTATGATTGCAGAGTGCGTAATTCCGTGCACTTCGATATATTTGGGCTTAATGGGCTGAAAACGGGTTAATGGGCCAACAGGCCCGATTTGGTAAAAACGCTCAGTAAGTGCTTCTGTTAATGTGTTAATGGTTAGAATATGTATGTAAACTCTAGAATAGTAAATTTTATTAAACTACCCTTAAGTATGGAAATTACCGTTTTACCCCTAGGTGCAAAATGACCGTTATACCCCTAGGGTTAATTTTGATTGAAATGCATGATATTCTGATTATGTTTGTTGTATGCCATGACATGTATATCTGTTGCATGGGGTTGGGTTTTGTTATGGAGGAAGAACCCGTTCTGGTGGCTGTGCCACATATTCTGATATAAGCAGCTTTGCTGCGGATTATAGTTAGTGCCGCAATCGGTGCTAACACTGTAAGTGTAGGGATGGCGTGGGTGATTTATTCCCCACAGGAAGTGTAGGGATGGACGGAGGCAAGTGCAGGGTTGGATGGGGTTATCATGCATTAATCATATGAGACTGTTCTGTTATAGGCCAATTGTATTGAAATGGGCCCAACTGTGTTGATATGGGCAAGGCCCAATATATCTCGACTTGTATAGGGCTATGGCCCAGATTGATACTGATATGGGCTAGGCCCAGTATACTCTATTACTGTAAGGGGCTATGGCCCAGATTGATACTGATATGGGCTAGGCCCAGTATACTCTGTTACTGTAAGGGGCTATGGCCCAGATTAATATTGATATGGGCTAAGGCCCAGTTAACACTAAATTCTGAATAGGGTTTAGGCCCAGTAAAGCTTGAACTGATTTGGGCTCTGGTTGGGATACTTTACACACTGAGTTTTCCAAACTCACCCCCTTTTTCCCATCTTTGCAGGTGAGCCTTAGATCGATGGACTTGGAGCTGGGCGGGATTCAGAGTGGCCACGAAGATTAAGTTTATGTTTTCTTTAAAATAAGTTTCGCATTTATTATTTTGATAATTTTTATTCTGGTTTAAGTTGTAATAAGGCCGCTCTTTTTTATTATTTTTAATATTTTGGGTTATTAAATTGGTTAGCTCTAAAGCGCTTTTTGTAAAATTACTTATTTTCAAAATATCACGATTTCCGAGCAAAGCTTCCGCAACGTAAATGTTTTCAAAGGAAATAAATATTTTAAATAGACTTAAACTTAATTTGTTGTTCGTGGACAAGTAATAGGCTTAAAGTGTGGCAATGGATGTGTGCATGTCTAGGATTGGATCATGGAAGAGCTAGGTACTTAAGCAGTCTAATTGACTCACCTCCTCTTTTCTTGAATCCTACCTGGTGCGTAGTATCCATTCACTTTAAGCCGTGACAAAGAAGGTTTGATACTTAACTGTTTTTTTAAAATAACATGATTCTGCCACTACAAAGGTTTACAAGTTTTCAAAGTTTCCCATAAGATTTTACAAGGTTGTTAACAATGTTTTGATTATTACAATGAATCACGTTTTGGAAAAAAATAAGGCTAAGGTTTTATTCAAGTTTAAACGATGAAAGTTTCTAAACAACAAGAAGGGTTTCAATGAAAACATGGTTTTCGAAAAACACTTCAATGTGACACGCCGGATTCGGTCGTAACGTCTGGGCCGGGTTTGGAGTGTTACAGACACCATTATGAGTATTTTTTTTGGCCTTCTAATGGCCGGCACTAGGACGAGTATTTAAAAAAAAAATTTGGTGCAGGCCTTGTAATAGCCGGCACTAGTACGAAAAAAAATTCAAAATTTTTTGGTGCTGACATTGTAATGGCCGGCACCAATACGAGTATTTAAAAAAAGAAAATTTAATTTTGGACTTCTAATGGCCAACACCAGTACGAAAAAAGTCAAAATTTTTTTGTGCTGGCCTTCTAATGGACGGCATCATTACAAAAAATAAATTCAATTTTTTTTTTGTGCTGGCCTTCTAATGGCCAGCACCAAAACTTATATATATATATAGTTGGTGGTTTGGGTTCTGATAGTGTAAATGGATAAGAAATTTTTTTTTTGAGAGAGGCATCAAAATGAGAGTGTTTTGTAGTATATCATCAAATGACGTCTATTTTACCAAACTGACCCAAAAATTTTAATATTTACAAAAATAACCCAAGTTCAAAAACAACACAAAAATAACCCAAGTTCAAAAACAATCACAAAAATGACCTAAAATGAACAGTAAAATGGGGTTTTGGCCTTCTAATGGCTGGCACCACCTCGTATTTTGACCCCATGATTGCCTGATAATTGTATCAGGCTTTAAAAAATTGATTTTTTTTTGTTCTGACCTTCCAATAGTCGGCAACAGGGTATTTTTTTTTAAATCGTATCATACTAGTATGCAAAAATATGAGTATTTAAAAAAAAAATTTGGTGATGGCCTTGTAATGGCCTAACCGGGGGTGTCACAGGTGGTACGGTTAGGGGAGTGGTGGTTGAGCCTGACTTCTTTTTTGTATCGTCTCTCTATACCACTGGTTCATAACCCCATAAATCATATTTTTAAATTCTCGTTCTCACATCAAGGAAATTGGAACATCACTACTTGTTCATTGTTCAGAAGTCTGCGCTCTACTGTTAGCTTCTTCCTGTTCAGTACGTTCAGGTCTATCTGACATCTTTATAATCGGAGAGTATCTATAAAAGTAACAAAGATTAGATCGGATCATACACATCATACTATCACAGATTTATATGGCATGTATTTCTAAACACTTTACACATCACACATGTTCCGAGAACCGACTAAACCGGGCTCTGATACCACTAAATGTAACACCCTTTACCCGTATTCGTCGCCGAAATAGGGTACGGGGCATTACCAGAGTTTGCCAAATTAATTTTCTATTATTACGAGTTAAATACTATTCATTTACCAAAACATGTCATGACGTCTTTTAGATGGGCCTCCAAAGCCCAAAACATACTTCAGGACTAAACCGAAATTAAATCGAAACCAAAGGAAATTTTCGTAAAATCCCAAAGTTTTTTTTATAAGTTCAATATAACCCTTTTATAAATATCCAACCTTCCTTGCAATTTTAAAACCGAGACCAATCCAAACCAAACAATCCATTTCAACCAATTTGATACCAAATCATACTTCTATTATAATTATTCATCACTCTTTACTTTAATACATATCCATTAAACAAGTCTTAGCATTTATATAATCATCAAACCATATACATGCCATATAAATTAAAAAGGAAATTTACAAAAGCTACCGGAGATAATTTGGATAGTGTGATACTCAGTGTTGATCCGATTCTTCGTATATTTTCATGTCAATCTACAAGAGGCATTGAATACACTCAAATAAGCTTATAGAAGCTTAGTAAGTTCATAAGCATAAAACATAAATCTTACCAAACATTCATACACTTATACAATATGTAACACCCTTAACCCCGTCCCGTTATCGGAACAGGACTACAGAGTATTACCAGTCATTACAGTACATTTGCACTTAAAACAAGAATAAACGAAATTCTATACATCTAAACATAGATTTAATGGGCCTACAGTACTTATTATACACAATTAAAATAAATCGGGGCTCGATCGAGAGCTTAGTAAATTTTTCGTGAAATTTAAAAATTTATTCTTTTAAACAGTACCACACGCCCGTGTCCTAAACCCGTGTGCGACACTGATTTTTAAACACGGCCATGACACACGTCCGTGTGGCCTGTGTAACGCCCCTTACCCGAGACCGTCGCCGGAGTCGAGCACAAGGCACTACTAAACTTATTTGAGCACTTAATCAAATTCAGATAATTTATATCATACTTTTCAGACAAGCTGTCCAACTGCGTCATAGTTGCTAAAAAAATCATATCTTGAGTTATAAAACTCGAAATTAAAATCCGTAAATTTTACTTGAATTTAGACTCATATATATACTTAAAAACATTTTTATATAATTTTTGGTTGGTCCAATTAGTACAGTTTATTAGTTAAATTCTCCCCTATTTCAGGGTTTGGCTACTTTGACCCCTGTGCACTACGAACCAAATTTCTCCCTGTACAGAATTCAAATAACCATGCCGTTTGTTTCTCTTAGAAATAGACCCAATGAGGAATCCATACATATATAGTATGACTCATAATTATTTTTTTGAAATTTTTAATGGTTTTTACAAATTAGAACAAGGGAACTCGAAGTCATTCAGACTCTGTCTCACAACAATTTAAATATCTCATAACATAAAATCCAATTGCATGCACCGTTTCCTCTATATGAAACTAGACTCATTAGGCTTTAATCTCATTTTTTTCTCAGGCCTTAACTCAATTTCCACAATTTATGGTGAATTTTCAAAGTCAAACTACTGCTACTTACCAAAAACTATTTTAGTACAAATATTGTTAACTAGTTTATAACATCTTTTCTTCAATTCATTCAAACTCTATACATGCCATATAAATCTTTAAACATAAAACAAAAACTACCGGAATTGATCTGAATAGTGTCCCTTGTTGTGTTGATCCGATCTACCAACTTCTCTTTAATTCAATCTACAAAAGAAATTATCAAACACACACAAGTAAGCTTATTGAAGCTTAGTAAGCTCATAGGCATAAAAACACAAATCTTATCAAATATTGTACACAATCATATATCTATTAGTTTAACTATTTCATCCTCCAAATCACAATTTCATTAATAACTCATTTGAATAATTTCCATATGGCTACTCACAATTTAACTCCCTTAGGCCCATTTCTCATTTACTTCATTGTCAAATTAGGGAACAATAAGGGAATTGAGTGCTCCATTATCACATTGCCATAGTAAACTATGGACTTTCACATTGTTACACATCACACACCGAAGCCATAGCCTTGCCATGGTCTTACACGATTCACATATCATACCGAAGCCATATCCCAGACATGGTCTTATACAGAATCACATTATCACATTATACCGATGCCATAGCCCAGCTATGGTCTTATACGGAGTCACATTATCACATTGCAATGATGCCATAGCCCAGCTATCGTCTTAAACGGGCGCACTTATCACATATTTTTCATCAATTCATTAGGGTCACAAAATAGAAGCACTCAAATCCATTGTTCCTACTAATTTGTACTTTTAGTTACACATTATTTATTAGTTAATGCAAATTAATAGTATTCATCAACAATAAAATACTTTAACAATCATAAGATTTTCATAACAAAACATTGAACTTTGCCATATGAACTTACCTGGGCTAATTTGCAAAAGTCGTAGAAATTCAGGGACTATTCTAGATTTTTTCCTTTCCACGATTCAGTTCGTTTTCTTGATCTATAATTATAAAATCATTCCTTCATTAGCATCCATTTCAATTCTATTCTATTTCACAATTTATGCCCTTAAATTTTTGAAATTACACAATTACCCTAAACTTTTCAATTTTTACAATTTAGTCCCTGCTCAATTTATTCAACAATTGAACTTTTCCTTCTCAAATAACACTTTATTTAAACATTATAAACTATCTCGCAGCTTTTGACATTCAAAGTTTCATCACAAAACCCTAATTTCACAACTTTCACAATTAGGTCCTAAATATTTATTTCTAAAAAAAATCTCTTCATAAAATCATCATATAATAAAATTAAAACCTCAATTCCATGATAAATCATCATAAAATTTCAGCACTTGTTCATGGCAACTTTCAAAATTATCCATATAATCAAAAACTAATGAATTAAACTCTTGAGCCCTCATCATATAATATGAAGAGATCTCTAGATTCTTCAATTTTGTTCTTATTTTATATGTTAAAGTTGTAAAATTTCCAATTTTGCCCTTATTTCTCTTATTTTTATGCTGATTTTCTTGCCTTTGCCGTCCAGCCTATTCACTTTTAGGCTTAATTTCCCTTTAAATCTTCCTTCTTTTAACACTTAGCTATTTAATCCTTTTAGCAAAATTTATTTTTATTACAATTTAGTTCTTTTTATTTAATTGACTACGTAATGATTAAAATTTCTCAACCAAACTTTAATACTAGCTAAATGAAACTTCATAAATATTTATAAAAATATTTATAGCTTGATTTTCAAATTCGAGGTCTCGATACCTCGTTTTTGACCCATTTGACCTAATAAATTCTTTTAATTCACTAATTTCACCATTTCACAAATTCTTCTAAATTCTTACTTGACTCATAAATATTAAATTACTATCTTGTTCAATCTTATTTGTCGGATTTAGTGATCTCAAATCACCATTTCCGACACCACTGAAAATTAGGCCGTTACAGCTTGCCCGTGTACTAAACTGACTTTAAGACACGGTCGTGGCAACCAAGACACACGCCCGTGTGACAAACTATGTGAACTCAAAATGAACCTTGTATTTTAAAAATTTACCAATCCCGAAAATTTCAATCTACAACCAATACAAATACCAATGTTAAACCAATCCAAACGCATTTTATATATTATCTAATACTTAACTTTAAACACTTATTATGTATCATTATCAATTACCAATTTACTTACTTCGTTATTACAATCACAATCTAAAATAAGACACTTAAGATATCCTAGGTACATGTCATTATCATCAATTAACATACTTTACCTTATTGAGTTCAGGATCGGCCTGGGATGCTGATTCAACGATCTGACTTTACCTTAACCTGCGCACGGAAACAAACTGTACGCTGAGTATGAACTAAGTGGTATTTCTATAAACCAATACTTAAAATATAATATATTCATAAAATCATATAATGATCATAATTATTTAATCATTCAATTCATAAATAAACTCTTCATAATTCACTTAATCTTTATCATTTATTAACTCGATTAGCTTTTCAAATGAAATCATAAATCATCTAAACATTAATACTTTCCATTCGTATGTTTTACTCATACTTCAGTCCTCGATTCAGTATCAATAAACATTTATAGTATCAATTAATTTATCGATTTTATGTAATAACATTCCTTCACTCTGTAACAATCAGTTATGCAGTAACAGTCATTTATTCAAGAACAGTCAATTATTCCGTAGCAGTCAACCTTTAATACTTTTAATTACCCCTATTAACATGACTCGGATCTAGACGGATACACGGATCCAACCCACACACACCGAGGATGGTATACAGTGTTTCATCGGCCAAAGCCGAAATACACCGTAACGATAACAGTAACAGTAACAGTAGCAGTAGCAGTACACAAAGTACCTCATCGGAACAAATCCGAAACAGTAACAGTAACAGTCAAGTACAGAGTACCTCTTCGGAACGAATCCGGAACAGTCACAGTAGTCGACACATATAGTGTCTCATCGACACACAGTCGAAATATCCCTGAACACTTCCAATCCTGTGGCATGCCAATTATATTCGACTAGTCCGATACTGTTAATAGGGATTTTAGTAAACTTTCAAATTTTCAGTTTCATTTCAATACACTTTTCCATATCAATTCACATGCAATTCAATTTCAATACAATATACATATTTCAATTTTAATACAACATACCTTTTAATTCATTTTCCAATAATCACACATTCAAGTATTTCATACTTTAATTACTGGTCACATATCAATCATGATACAACAATTAATAATCAAATTCAATAAATTATAAAACATTATAATTCTTACCTTAGCATTTCCATTCTCAAGCCCAAGCTTCAAAATCCCTATTTCCCCTTTTTCCTTTCTTTCCTTTCTTTTTCTCCTTCTTTCTCCCCTGTTTCGTTTCTTCTTTATTTCTTTCTATTCCTTTTTCTTTTTCTTTTACTTTGTTTTATATATATATATATAATAACAATAATAATAACTTAATAATATACTTATATAATAAGTAAATATACATGTATTTTTCAAATGTACATATACTAATATTACACTTGTTACTATACATACCATACATTTGTCAACTTTTTATTTATTTTTCACATAAAAATATTAGTGTATGTATTTTTATTAATACACTTGTACCCAATCATTAGCACACATTTGTCTTACTTTTATTTATTTATCATATAATATTAATTTAATAATAAATACATTAATATTTACTTAAATAATAAGTAAATGCATACATGTATTACAAATGTGTGTATTATATTTATTACACTTGTATTTATTTTTTCCATACACTTGGCGCTCTTTTTGGCTTATTTACTTATTTAGTCCTTTCAATTTTCTTTATTCTATAATTAAACTTTCACAATTCATTCAATTTAATCCTTTTATCCAATTATCCTTAATTTAAGCTAATTCACTTAATTAAACTCTAATTAACCACTCGATTAACTTCATAAATATTTTTAATAAATATTTACGAATCCATTTTTCAGAAACGGAGACCCGAAAATACACTTTTTCTGTAACGGTAAAATTCGGGTCGTTACACAGTATACACAATTATTAAGTTCACCTGTCAACCACAATTTCACATGATGAATTCATTTCATTGAGCTCAATTTCAAATATCAAATATCCAATCGTATTCCAGCATTTAGCTTCAACTATCACTTACCAACACTTTTCAAATTAGAGAATGTCTTACGGATTTGAGTACGTTGTTCACTCGTTGTCACATTTCACTTTGCCATATTTGGCACATTTTATCACTTTTTCATGTTTGGCACACTTTATTACACTTTGCCATGTTTGGCACACTTTATCACTTTGCCATAGTTCAACTATGGATTTGCACTTTCACACTTTTCACTTGAACACTTTGTCACATTGCCATAGCTTAGCTATGGTCTTTGTAACAGCCTAATTTTCAGTGGTGTCGGAACAGTGATTCGAGATCACTAAATCTGAAAAATGAGTAGGAAATATTATTAATTTAGTGAGTATAAGTTAAATATGAAGTTAGGAAAAATTTTGAAATAGTAAAATGTACTAAAAATATATATTAAAATAATTAAAATTGAAAACGAGGTATCGAGACCTCGGGAATTTTAAATAGAGCCATAAATATTTTTATAGATATTTATGGAGTGTTAATAAGTTAGTATTAAAGTTTCGTCAAGAAATTTTAAAGTACTGATAGCTAATTGAACAAAAAGGACTAAATTGTATCAAATGCAAAATTGTGGGAAATGATTAAATAGCTTAAATGATAAAAGAAAGAGGGTTTAAAAGGCAAATAGACCCAAGTTCTATTTGGGCTGGACGGCAAGAGCATGAAATCACCAAGAAAATAAGGGGAATTAAGGGTAAAATTGGAAAATTGCAAAATTTACTTAATAAAGCTAGGACTAAAGTGGAATTATCCAGATTTCTCTTTATTTTTCTGCATTCTCATCAGCAAAAACACCAAGGAAGAGTTCCCTTAAGCTGGTTTTTCATTTTTTTTACTGCAAGTAAGTTCAGTTCTTTATTATTTATTGAAATTTTTGTGTTTTTGTGACTTTTACAACTAGGTCCATTTGTTGAATTCATTAGTTCTTGATTCTATGAAAGAAATTGAAAGTTTCTATGAATATGTGCTGGAAGTATATGATGATTTGACATAGAATTAGAGCTTTGAATTGTTTATATGCTGATTTTATTGAAAGGATTGAATAGAAAGTGAATGTTTGGGACCTAAATTGTAAAAGAGTTCGAAGTTAGAGTTTTATGTGGAAATTCTGAATTTCAATAGTTATGAAATAACTTATAATGTCTAGGAAAAGTATTAATTGAGAAAATTAGTTTAATTGAGGGGTTAATTAAGTAAGGGCTGAATTGTATGAACTGTGAAATTTGGGGCAAAATGAAAATCAACATTTTGCACTAAAATAGTTTTGGACAGCAGCAATAGTCTAACTTTGAAAAATCTCCAAAAATTGTAAAAATCTAATTAGAGGATGAATAAAATATGAAATTAAATCTTATTGAGTCTAGTTTCTTATAGAAGAAACGGTGTAAGCAATGGAATTGTAAATCATGAGATATAATAAGTTTTGTGAGACAATGTCAGAATGATTTCGGGTTCCCCTGTTTTGACTTTGGAAAATCATAAAAAATTGGATAAAAATAATTAAGGGATTAAATTTATATGTTTAAAATCTTTAAAGAGTATATTTTCAATAGAAATAAACGGGAACATCATCCGAATCTCGTACGATGAGATAATTAATTCTTAGTGAAGAAGGGTCGGAACTGTCAGACAGCAGAACAGGGGCAACTTTAAAGAATAAACTGTACTTATTGGCTAAACCAAAAATTCTGAAAATTTTATGGTAATAAGATAAGTAAGTATAGTTTCAGAGAAAATTAGCGGATCTTAATTTCGAGTTCTGTAGCTTAAGATATAAATAATTTAGTGACTATGACGCAAATGGACAGTTTTGAATATACATAAGTAAATAGTGAAATTATTGATAATGTTACTTGTTGCATGTTATATAAATTAAGGATGTGGAATGGAGAGGAGGAGGAGGAAAATATGTATGAATATTCAGCTAGCATGGCTAATTTGTATGTTTTAGGCTCATGGACTAAATTGAATAAAAGTAAAATTTTATGGGCAATTTTGTAAAAAAAATGTTAGAAATGACCAATTTGCATGAAATGGATTATTTTATTATTTAAATTACAAAATTGAATGAAATTATTAATTTAGCTCAAGATCAGGGAAAAACATGTTTTAAGGATTAAATTGAAAAGTGTTGAAATTATGGAAAATTCTGACATTTTATAGAATTCATAGGTTGTTATCAATTTGTGTGAGAATAACGGCTGGAAATAAGGATTAAATTGCAATAATTTTATTTTATTTTAACCTAAGGATGAAATCGTCATTAATTAAAAGTTTAAGGGTAAAATGATAATTTTGTTTAGAGCATTAGTTGAATGTATTATAGCATGAAATAAATGAAAACGACGATCAAATTTCTTTATAAAGATCCGGATGACTTGAATACGAGAATTGAACGTCGAAAAGAAAATATATCAGATTAATGAAATATCTGATAAATGAATCGTTAACTCCGGTAATGCTCTGTGACTCTATTCCGGTGACGGATTCGGGTTAGGGGCGTTACATTTATTGGTATCAGAGCTAAGGTTTAGTCGGTTCTCGGACCGAACGTAGCATATGTGAAGTCTAGAAATACATGCCATTATATAACTTGTGATAAGATAATTTAATATCTTCCAGCTCTAATGAGATTTATTTTACTTAAAGATAGAGATACTTTCCCAACCGAGCTAATTACGATAATGTTGAAAGCGATACTCAAATATATGAGCAAAAGTAGATTGTGATGAGTCGGAACTCATAAATGTATGAATAAATGTTATATTTAAATTTATGTGTATAGTAAGTAAAATTTTAAGGTAAGTATCAATATTGAATTAAATTTGTATGGATATATGTGATTGATGTGGAAATAGAATTTTGGATATATGTTATATTTGAAAAATTTATTGATTGGGAATATGATGAAATTGATATGAATATGTGATTAATTGAAATGTGTATTGATTGGAAACTGAAAAGTGAATTGAATACCCTATTAACTGTACTGGACTGAGTCGGATATAGTTGGCATGCCATAGGATTTTGAGAAGGGATTTGGAGATGAGATTTGGATATGCTGATGTTTATATCCTTCGGATTTATCGGAAGAGGCACTTTGTGCTATTCTGGTGTGTTTTGGACGGATTATATAATTCTGGTGTGTTTGGGAGGATTATATGATACTGGTGTGTTTTGGAGGATTATACTGGTGTGTTTTGGTTGGACATTTTGGTGTGTTTGGATGGAATCCGTGTATCCGCCAAAGTCCGAGTCTTGTTAATAGGGGTAAATATGAATATTAAGTGAAATTGAAATGAGAATTGAATTCCCTATTAACTTGTCGGACTAGTCGGATATAATTGGCATGCCATAGGAACTGGAAGTGTACGGGATTTGTCGGCTTTACTGATCAGGCACTTTATGTGTCGTATTTCAGGCACCTTGTGTGTCGCAGCAGGCACCTCGTGTGTCGTTTAGGCACTTATGTGTCGTATTTTGATCAGGTACTATGTACCGTTTTAGGCGCAATGTGTCTTACTAGTGTGTTTGGTTGGATCCGTGTATCCGTCTGAGTCCGAGTTATGTTAATAGGGTTGAGTAAATGAAATGAGAAAATCGAATGAATTTGAGCGATTAAACTATTGAAAGTGTGAAAAAGTGGAATTATGAAAAGAAATGTGAATTGTGAATTGAAATAGAGATATGAGATTGAAAGCTTGAACCAAAGGTTCAGGAATTGATTAAAGATAATATAGATGATATATGATGCCATTTGATGAAAGAATATTGCCGAGATATGAAATTAAAGCATAATTAACACATATGACTTATATTGTTACATGTTTGATGTCTATTATTTATTATAGTATTTATAATTTGAATTATGGTAATACCACTGAGTACAAACATACTCAACGTACGATTGTATTACTATAATTCAAATTATTTATTATTAAATGTTAATTTTAAATTATGTATATGGTAAGAGAAGTATAAGTTAGTGATATTGAGATATTTGAAATGTGTTTATGATTAGAAGGAACTTAGAAATGTAAGAATAGAAGTTCATGATATGTATGTGACAATGTACGAAATGAGATAATCAAAAGTTGATAAATGATGAAACATGAATGAAATGAAAGTTTATATTGTGATAAACTTATCTATGTTTGTGTGGCATTCATATGATATTATGTTTCTGACTTGTTTGGTTAAGTAAATGCTATGAGTAAATTTACTCAAAATTCATGGAATGTATGTTTAAGTACACTAGTTTGAAATGGATAATTGAAAAGTTCGTGTAACATAATCATGTATGTTAATTTGCTTGAAGTGAATCATGTAATTGTGATGATATGATGTTGATGATAAACGCTAAGTTATATGTGTGTATTTATGAGAACTCAGCTAGAGGCTTTACGACCTCACCCTCTTACCAATGTAGTATTTTATAATGAAAGTTTACAAAAAAAATGTTGAATAAGTTCACAAATGTGAAACTAATGAGTACAGTAATGGAATAATTAATAATGCAGACGGAGTTAAAAATAGTTTGACAAGTGAATACAGTTTTGAAAAAAAAAAGATATTAGATTATTCTAAAGATCATTCAGATTACGTAATGTCACGGTTAAAGAAAAAGTTAACCTCGGCTAGTCGACTTATTCAAATACGATGTCTGAAGTATATGTTTGCTGAAATTTTTCCCGAATTGGTTTTCGTTAGTGAATGGAATGATGCAGGGTTCATGATGACAGAATTAGTAAAAAAAAATGATAATTGAGTAGTAAAGATGTCTGTGTGTGATAGTTACAGTTGAAACGAATATGATCATCTTTTTTGGGTATTCTATATTTTTTTTTATCCTCAGAGATATGTGTGTGGTTGTTCAGTCTCTGGTGGAGTTCTGATGTTTTGAGAATGCTAGTTAATTATGATGTTAGACGAAAGCCCTATTGGTCTGGTCGGTTTATGATCGTCATTTCTTCATCTTCTTGGAATTCTATTTTAATATGTTGGAAATGAAGTTACTGGTAAAAATTTATGTGAGACTATTCTTATGTTTCTACTGATTATGATTTTGTTTTATACATGCGGGAAATATATTATCTCTGTTATGATGGAAGTCCAGAGTCGGTAAGCAGTGTTTTTCTTCTGGCTTTCTTTGAGAAATTATCAAGATCTTTATTATCTTCTTGTGAGTTAGATGTACTAGTGATTGTACGAGCGTTACATAATATCTTTGAGTTCATGTTCAAATGTCTCTTTGTTAGCAAGTAAGCCGAACATTAAGAACATTTAGGATTATTGCACTCAATGATAATACTAGTGTGTTATGAGATAGAATGACTATAGATTTCGAATTGGGATTGTCATTAACATCGGAAAGAAAAATGTTATTTAGTTTATGGTTGTTCATTTGACAAAGAAAGATCTGTATGATCATTTCAGTAGGTACAGAGTTTTCATTTGACAGATCAGCTGAGTATATGTATCCCTGAGAGGGTAATTTAGAATTTTGACATGTGTTCCAACATTGTGTTCTAGAGTTCAAAGGTGAATGGAAAAAGATATTCGAGGTTAAATCAAATTGTGATTCTGAGAAGTTAGTAAAGGTGTTTTATGAGTGTTGAAAGCAACTTCTTCTGGTAAGATTTTCTGGGACGAAAATCCCTAAAGGGGGGGAGAGTTTAACAACCTAATTTTCAGTGGTGTCGGAACAGTGATTCGAGATCACTAAATCCAACAAATGAGTAGGAAATATTATTAATTTAGTGAGTATAAGTTAAATATGAAGTTAGGAAAAATTTTGAAATAGTAAAATGTACTAAAAATATATATATTAAAATAATTAAAATTGAAAACGAGGTATCGAGACCTCGGGAATTTTAAATAGAGCCATAAATATTTTTATAAATATTTATGGAGTGTTTATAAGTTAGTATTAAAGTTTTGTCAAGAAATTTTAAAGTACTGATAGCTAATTGAACAAAAAGGACTAAATTGTATCAAATGCAAAATTGTGGGAAATGATTAAATAGCTTAAATGATAAAAGAAAGAGGGTTTAAAAGGCAAATACACCTAAGGTCTATTTGGGCTGGACGGCAAGAGTATGAAATCACCAAGAAAATAAGGGGAATTAAGGGTAAAATTAGAAAATTGCAAAATTTACTTAATAAAGCTAGGACTAAAGTGGAATTATCCAGATTTCTTTTTATTTTTCTGCATTCTAATAAGCAAAAACACCAAGGAAGAGTTCTCTTAAGCTGGTTTTTCATATTTTTACTGCAAGTAAGTTCAATTCTTGATTATTTCTTGAAATTTTTGTGTTTTTGTGACTTTTACAACTAAGTCCATTTGTTGAATTCATTAGTTCTTGATTCTATGAAAGAAATTGAAAGTTTCTATGAATATGTGCTGGAAGTATATGATGATTTGACATAGAATTAGTGCTTTGAATTGTTTATATGCTGATTTTATTGAAAGGATTGAATAGAAAGTGAATGTTTGGGACCTAAATTGTAAAAGAGTTTGAAGTTAGAGTTTTATGTGGAAATTCTGAATTTCAATAGTTATGAAATAACTTATAATGTCTAGGAAAAGTATTAATTGAGAAAATTAGTTTAATTGAGGGGTTAATTAAGTAAGGACTGAATTGTATGAACTGTGAAATGTGGGGCAAAATGAAAATTAACATTTTGCGCTAAAACAGTTTTGGACAGCAGCAATAGTCTAACTTTGAAAAATCTCCAAAAATTGTAAAAATCTAATTAGAGGATGAATAAAATATGAAATTAAAGCTTATTGAGTCTAGTTTCTTATAGAAGAAACGGTGTAAGCAATGGAATTGTAAATCATGAGATATAATAAGTTTTGTGAGACAATGTCAGAATGATTTCGGGTTCCCCTGTTCTGACTTTGGAAAATCATCAAAAATTTGATAAAAATAATTAAGGGATTAAATTTATATGTTTAAAATCCTTAAAGAGTATATTTTCAATAGAAATAAGCGGGAACATCATCCGAATCTCGTACGATGAGATAATTAATTCTTAGTGAAGAAGGGTCGGAACTGTCAGACAGCAAAACAGGGGCAACTTTAAAGAATAAACTGTACTTATTGGCTAAACCAAAAATTCTGAAAATTTTATGGTAATAAGATAAGTAAGTATAGTTTCAGAGAAAATTAGCGGATCTTAATTTCGAGTTCTGTAGCTTAAGATATAAATAATTTAGTGACTATGACGCAAATGGACAGTTTTGAATATACATAAGTAAATAGTGAAATTATTGATAATGTTACTTGTTGCATGTTATATAAATTAAGGATGTGGAATGGAGAGGAGGAGGAGGAAAATATGTATGAATATTCAGCTAGCATGGCTAATTTGTATGTTTTAGGCTCATGGACTAAATTGAATAAAAGTAAAATTTTATGGGAAATTTTGTAAAAAAAATGTTAGAAATGACCAATTTGCATGAAATGGATTATTTTATTATTTAAATTGCAAAATTGAATGAAATTATTAATTTAGCTCAAGATCAGGGAAAAACATGTTTTAAGGATTAAATTGAAAAGTGTTGAAATTATGGAAAATTCTGACATTTTATAGAATTCATAGGTTGTTATCAATTTGTGTGAGAATAACGGCTGGAAATAAGGATTAAATTGTAATAATTTTATTTTATTTTAACCTAAGGATGAAATCATCATTAATTAAAAGTTTGGGGGTAAAATGATAATTTTGTTTAGAGCATTAGTTGAATGTATTATAACATGAAATAAATGAAAACGACGATCAAATTTCTTTATAAAGATCCGGATGACTTGAATACGAGACTTGAACGTCGAAAAGAAAAGATATCGGATTAATGAAATATCTGATAAATGAATCGGTAACTCCGGTAATGCTCTGTAACTCTATTCCAGTGACGGATTCGGGTTAGGGGCGTTACAGTCTTACACTTGAACACTTGCACATTGCCATGATATAATCATGGTTTCATCCGTCAATTCGTCTCTATTCACTAAACAACCGTACTCAATCCTGCGTTCTGCTAAATTTGAACTTTTGCTTCGATTTTCATATTATTACAATATTCATGATTCAATAACAAATATATATACAATAATACATTTAACCATTCTTAGTTTAGCAAATAATTATGAAAGTTTAGGGACTAATCAGCTACTTTTTCTTTTCCTCGACTTGCTTCGGGTTCTCGATCTATCATTGTAAAATCCTTCACTTATCAGTATTGACTTCACATTTACTCTATTTCACATCTTTAATGTTTATAACCCACTTATAAGTAACATTATCTGTAATTTCACTATTTACTTATGTATATTCAATGCTGTTCATCTGTGTCATAGTCACCAATTTATTTTTATCTTGAGCTACAGAACTCCAAATTAGGATCCGCTAATTTTTCCTAAAACTAGCCTCATGTATCTTATTACCATAAAATTTTCAAAATTTTTGGTTTAGCCAATAAGTACAGTTTATTCTTTAAATTCACCCCTGTTCTGCTGTCTGACAATTTCGATCCTTCATCACTAAAAATTAATATTCTCCTTGTACGGGATTCAGATGATGTTCCCATTTGTTTATTTTGAAAATAGACTCATTTAATATTTTAAAAATATAAATTTAAGACCCCAATTATTTTTATCCAATTTTTTATGATTTTCCAAATTCAGAATAGGGGAACCCGAAATCATTCTGACATTGTCTCACAAAATTTATTATATCTCATTATTTACAATTTCATTGCTTACATAGTTTCTTCTATAAGAAACTAGACTCAATAAGCTTTAATTTCATATTTTATTCATCCTCTAATTCAATTTCTACATTTTTTGGTGATTTTTCAAAGTTAGACTACTGCTGCTGTCCAAAACAGTTTTAGTGCAAAATATTGATTTCTATTTCGCCCCAAATTTCACAGTTCATACAATTCAGTCTTTACTCAGTTAACCCGTCAATTAAGCTAATTTTTCTCAATTAATACTTTACCTAGACATTATAAGTTATTTCACAACTATTGAAATTTTGAATTTCCACATAAAACCCTAACTTCAAACTCTTTTACAATTAGGTCCCAAACATTCACTTTCTATTCAATTATTTCAATAAAATCAGCATATAAACAATTTAAAGCTCTAATTTCATGCTAAATCATCATATACTTCTAGCATATATTCATAGCAACTTTCAGTTTCTTTCATAGAATCAAAAACTAATGAATTCAACAAGTGGACCTAGTTGTAAAAGTCAAAAAAACACAAAAATTTCAAGAAATAATCAATAATTACTTACTTTCAGTAAAAATATGAAAAAAATCTTAAGGAAACCCTTATATGGTGTTTATAAACCGCTTATAAGTAACATTATCTGTAATTTCACTATTTACTTATGTATATTCAATGCTGTCCATCTGTGTCATAGTCACTAAATTATTTTTATCTTGAGCTACAGAACTCCAAATTAGGATCCGCTAACTTTTCCTGAAACTAGGCTCACATATCTTCTTACCATAAAATTTTCAAAATTTTTAGTTTAGCCAATAAGTACAGTTTATTCTTTAAATTCACCCCTGTTCTGCTGTCTGACAATTCCGATCCTTCATCACTAAAAATTAATATTCTCCTTGTACGGGATTCAGATGATGTTCCCATTTGTTTATTTTGAAAATAGACTCATTTAAGATTTTAAAAATATAAATTTAAGACCCTAATTATTTTTCTCCAATTTTTTATGATTTTCCCAATTCAGAATAGGGGAACCCGAAATCATTCTGACCTTGTCTCACAAAATTTATTATATCTCATGATTTACAATTCCATTGCTTACATAGTTTCTTCTATAAGAAACTAGACTCAATAAGCTTTAATTTCATATTTTATTCATCCTCTAATTCAATTTGTACATTTTTTGGTGATTTTTCAAAGTTAGACTACCGCTGCTGTCCAAAACAGTTTTAGTGCAAAATATTGATTTTTATTTCGCCCCAAATTTCACAGTTCATACAATTCAGTCTTTGCTCAGTTAACCCCTCAATTAAGCTAATTTTTCTCAATTAATACTTTACCTAGACATTATAAGTTATTTCACAACTATTGAAATTTTGAATTTCCACATAAAACCCTAACTTCAAACTCTTTTGCAATTAGGTCCCAAACATTCACTTTCTATTCAATTATTTCAATAAAATCAGCATATAAACAATTTAAAGCTCTAATTTCATGCTAAATCATCATATACTTCTAGCATATATTCATAGCAACTTTCAGTTTCTTTCATAGAATCAAAAATTAATGAATTCAACAAGTGGACCTAGTTGTAAAAGTCACAAAAACACAAAAATTTCAAGAAATAATCAATAATTACTTACTTTCAGTAAAAATATGAAAAAAAGCTTAAGGAAACCCTTATATGGTGTTTATAAACCGCTTATAAGTAACATTATCTGTAATTTCACTATTTACTTATGTATATTCAATGCTGTCCATCTGTGTCATAGTCACTAAATTATTTTTATCTTGAGCTACAGAACTCCAAATTAGGATCCGCTAATTTTTCCTGAAACTAGGCTCATATATCTTCTTACCATAAAATTTTCAAAATTTTTGGTTTAGCCAATAAGTACAGTTTATTCTTTAAATTCACCCCTATTCTGCTGTCTGACAGTTCCAACCCTTCTTCACTAAAAATTAATTATCTCCTCATACGGGATTCGGATGATGTTCTCGTTTGTTTCTATTGAAAATAGACTCATTCAGGATTTTAAACATATAAATTTAAGCCCATAATTATTTTTATCCAATTTTTGATGATTTTATAAAGTTAGAACAGGGTCGATTGAGTTTTTACTCGATTGATGTAATTGTTAATATAAAAAATGTAAATTTAAATGCGCTGAAACATATTATATTTATATTTAAGAACATAAATAGTTGTAAGTATTGTATCAAAAATGAAATATATGATCATATGGACTATAGTTACGGTGCCATGAAATCTTTTGTCTCATAGCGACGAAAATTTTTGCTCCAACAAGAAAAGCCACGTGTAAAATGTCATTTTCCATTAGATGAAAATAAATAATAATAATAATAATAATATAATAAAAAGTAGTAGGTGCTTAAATGGAACAAAAGGCTTTATCATCTTTACGGTAACACCAAGGCAAAAAATTGACAACCCCAATGGAGCAAAGAAACACATAGCTCATTATTACCGTCCATTTCTTTGTTTTTTCTTCTTTGTCTACAATCTTTCATTACATATTTCCAGGCCAGCAGCTTACCCTTTTGTCCACACTTCATTTTCCCTTCTTTATAACCCCTACACATTTTCAACTCTTAAAAAACTTCAAGGCCTTCATAACTAGCCATAGTTCAAGCAAGTCTTGATTTTCCAATGGCGAAGACAGGGCGGCACACGGCGAACAAAAGTCTAGAGAGTCTTTTAGACATGGACAAATCAGCTGCCACAGTTGGTGGAGGAGGAAGGAAGAGTAATGCCATGGCGCCGCCTATGCCTGTAAGGAAGACGATATCGGGTCATGGGTTCGAGTTCAGTAACCTGTCTTACAGTGTTATCAAGAAACAAAAGAAAGATGGTGAGTGGATCAAGAAAGAAGCTTATCTTCTTAATGATATATCAGGTCAAGCTATGAGAGGTGAAGTGATGGCTATTATGGGACCTAGTGGTGCTGGGAAGTCCACGTTCCTTGATGCTTTGGCTGGTCGGATTGCTAGAGGGAGTCTCCAAGGTTCTGTCAGAATTGATGGCAAGCCGGTCAGTAAATACATACATGTATATATATATATGATATAATTATATACCCTTTTTCAAAGCAGGTTACTGTATGACCTCCATTTCAGTAATTTTCCTTTTAGGACAGAGCAATAAACCTCTTGGATAGGGGCGGAGAGAGGGGCAGACAGTAGTCTTTTCCCTCCAAAAATGAAAATTTGCTATATAGTCTATTTAATTTTTGGGAAATCATAAGTTTATATAGTGATAAATTTACATTTTGACTTTTCAAAAAAAAATTATTCATTTTTTCCCTAATCTATTTTAACAAACTGACCCAAAAAATTTTAATATTTACAAAAATGACCCAGTTTCAAAAACAATCACCAAAATGACCTAAAATGAACAGTAGAATGGGGTTTTGGCCTTCTAATGGCCGGCACCACCTTGTATTTTGACCCCATGATTGCCTGATGATTGTGTCAGGCTTTAAAATTTTGATTTTTTTTTGTTTTGGCATTCCAATGGCCGGCACCAAGGTATTTTTTTTAAATTCATATCATATTGGTATACAAAAATACGAGTATTTAAAAAAAATTAGTGCTGGCATTGTATGGCCGGCACTAGACTACCACAATTAAAAAAAAATTTTGATGCTGGCCTTGTGATAGCTGACGCCAGTACGAGTATTTAAAAAAAATTGATGTTTGCCTTGTAATGACCGGCACCAATACGAGTATTTAAAAAATTTAAATAAAATTGGTGCTAGACTTGTAACGGCCAGCACCAGTACGAGCATTTAAAAAAAAATGGTTTTAGCCTTCTAATGGTCGGCACCAGTACGAATATTTATTTATTTATTTTGTTTTGGCCTTGTAATGACCGGAACCAGTATGAAAAAAAATTCAAAATTTTTTGGTGCTGGCCTTCTAATTGCCGGCACTAGTACGAGTATTTAAAAAAAATGGTTTTGGCCTTCTAATGGCCGACACCAGATACTAGTATTTAAAAAAATTCTGGTGCTAGCCTTCTAATGACCGGCACCTGTACGAAATTTTTTTTCCTGGTGTACGTGCTTCGGGATGGACCTTCGGGTGGTATGAGGATGATCCGGATCGTGTCGAATGTTGAGGCTCGAGGTCATCACCAAAAATATCATCGAACAATGGAGGAATTTCTTGCAGCAGATTCTGATCCAGGTGGTATGATGATGAGCCAGATGCTTAATATTGGGGCTCGAGATCGGGGTTCGAGGCAGTATCGGGCCAGTACCAAAAAAAATTATTTTTAAATACTGGTATCTGGTGCCGGCCATTAGAAGTCCAACACCAAATTTTTTTTTAAATACTCGTACTGGTGCCGGCCATTAGAAGGCCAGCATAAAAAAATTTAAATACTCGTATTTTTGTATACCAGTATGATACGATTTTAAAAAAAATACCCTGGTGCCGGCCATTAGAAGGACAAAACCAGAAAAATCAATTTTTGAAAGCCAGACACAATCATCAAGCAATCATGGGGTCAAAATACAAGGTGGTGCCGGCCATTAGAAGGCCAAAACCCTATTCTACTGTTCATTTCATGTCATTTTGGTGATTGTTTTTAAACCTGAGTTATTTTTGTAAATATTAAAATTTTTTGGGTCAGTTTGATAAAATAGCCGTATTCTTAAGGAGCCCCATTGGCTCAACACTCATAAAGACCCTACCTATTAACCGTTATTTGAGATAATCACTATATCTCATCTGAGATGATTGAAAAAATGTCAAATCACTACCCTACCTATGATTATAGTGGCCAACCATTTGGGTACTTGGCTCTGACCCTTTCATAGGAACTCAACACGTGGCATCTTAAAATCAAGCTAAGAGTAAATAAAATTTAAAGCTACTCAAAACCCAGAGTCTCTCTCTCTCTTCGTATGTCCTTCCTCAACTTTTCTCGCTTTTTCTTATCTCAACCACCTTACACTAAGCGAGACGAATTGCCGATCCTCGCCACCATCTTTGCACAGTTCGATTAACACATCAACAATACATAATTGATTATGGGATATATTGCTTATATTGTTTTTGGTTCAGGTAACTACAAGCTACATGAAGATGATTTCGTCCTATGTAATGCAAGAGGACCAACTTTTTCCAATGTTGACGGTTCAAGAAACCTTCATGTTTGCGGCTGAGGTGCGATTGCCACCTTCTATTTCTAGGGCGGAGAAGAAAAAAAGAGTCAATGAGCTACTAAGTCAATTAGGCTTAGAGGTAAAGTCTTCTGCTCAGCCTTTTACTACATACAATAGGATAGATAATATTTACATTATTATGTAGACTGCAGCACATACATATATTGGGGATGAAGGAAGAAGAGGAGTATCAGGAGGAGAGAGGCGAAGGGTGTCGATTGGCATCGACATCATTCATAAACCACCATTGTTATTCCTCGACGAACCGACATCTGGTCTCGACTCTACGAGCGCTTATAGTGTGGTGGAGAAGGTGAAGGATATAGCTCGAGGTGGTAGCATCATTCTCATGACCATACATCAACCTTCTTTTAGGATTCAATTGCTATTAGATTGTATCACCGTCTTAGCAAGGTACAATGCTTTAAATTATCAATCTCTCTTCATGCTAGAAAGTTTTAGAATATGATTGGTGATGAATCTATAGATTTTACCAGGTGATAGTGGCTTATAAATATACAAAATTGACTTCAAATATATTTTAAATACGTAGACATGTCGGTAAAAGTAACATAGAGGTCCTTATATTAGGAGTCAGACTGCATTTTGCCCCTTCTACTAAAAAAATTGACAAATTAGACCTTAAATGTTAAATAAAAGAGCAAATTGGTCATTTTTTTAAAATTTTTTATCCATTTGTACTGTTCAAAATAGGGCATGGTTGATTGAATAACAAACACGGCACATGTACCTAAGGCTGATGTACAGGGATAGGTTTTAAATAGTAGAAATGGATAGAAGTTTTAATAGAAGGATTAATTTGCTTTTTAATCTAATGTATATGGACCGATTTGCCATTTTTTTAATAGAAGGAGCAAAATGCAATCCAACTCCCAGTATAGAGACTTCCATATGGTACTTTTATAGTAAACATGTTTGTATTAAGAGGTGTGGATCTTTATAAGAGTTAGGACTTTGGACCTCAAAATATTTGAAAAATTATCATTAAGCCCTTCAAAATTTTGAAATTTTTTCTAAAATCTTTTAAAATTTTAATTGAACCCTCCATGTGTATTTAAAATTGTCATATAGATGCATGTATTTAAAAGTTCATCCACATGCTTTATACTATTTGAGCTCTAATGGCTAGGCTAATGAAAGCACTTATGAAACATTTTAAGGTTTAGGACCAATTTAAAATTTAGACCATAGTTTAAGGGCATCTTATGAGATTAACCCAAAATTAAAACATATATAAAGGTGCTATCATTGACATTAGGTTTGAAATAAGATTAGAACCCATGAAAATGTTAACAATATAATGGATGGTAGTACTTTATTATGTACATATACACATTGTTACTAATGAACTAAGCTATGTATATATTTACAAAATGTTACAGGGGTAGACTAATATATATGGGAAGCCCAGCCTCTCTCCCGGCTCACCTTTCTGGTTTCGGAAGACCAGTTCCCGACGGTGAGAACAGTCTTGAATATCTCCTCGACTTAATCAAAGAATACGATGAATCAACTGTCGGACTGGACCCTCTCGTAGTGTACCAATGTAATGGTATCAAACCAGACCAAGTTGCACGAACACCGGTTCCAAAAACACCCAAAACACCTAAAACACCGAAGAACATGAAAACACCTGGTTCCAGACATGCTATTAACCTACGCAGCAATGCTTTCTCTCTTACAAATCAATCACAGTCCGGCCAATTTGATTACAACGAAGATGAAGATGAAGAAGAAGAAAACTTTAATTACTCATTGGAACGGAAATCATCCCGGTGGCGACCTCAGACTCCAATGAGTACTTCACACAGTGGTGCTTACCCACGTTTGGCTTCTCAATTCTATAAAGATTTCTCCATTTGGGTTTACCGTGGTGTTACCGGAACTCCTCGTCGTGCACCATCGTGGACACCGACGACAACTCCTGGTGTAACACCGGCTACAACTCCTGGTGTAAGAAGCTATGTTTTCGGCCGACAGCATGCAATGGCTCAACCCCAAACACCTTCACACTACCGAAAGACCCCGATTGCTTACAGTTCGTCATACGAAGAATTTGACATGGAAGAAGTGTTGGACAAGCCAGAACACGGCCCCAAGTTCGCTAACCCATGGCTGAGAGAAGTCGCAGTGCTGTCGTGGAGGACGGCGCTTAACGTGGTTCGTACACCGGAGCTTTTCCTTTCTCGGGAAATCGTATTGACGGTCATGGCGGTGATTTTATCTTCCCTATTCCGAAACTTAAGCCATCACGATTTTCAGACGATCAACCGGCTGTTAAATTTCTACATCTTCGCCATTTGTTTAGTCTTTTTCTCCTCCAACGATGCCGTCCCAACTTTCATCCAAGAACGGTTCATCTTCATTAGAGAGACCTCTCATAACGCTTATCGTGCGTCATCTTATGTCATCTCTTCCCTCATTGTCTACCTCCCGTTCTTCGCTATCCAAGGCTTCACATTCGCCGCCATTACCAAATATTGGCTTCGCCTACAAAGCAGCGTATTAAACTTCTGGTTAATTCTGTACGCTTCTCTAATCACCACCAATGCTTACGTCATGCTAGTGAGTGCACTCGTCCCGAGTTACATCACTGGTTACGCCGTCGTAATCGCTACCACAGCTCTTTTCTTCCTCACTTGTGGGTTCTTTCTTAAAGGTAACAAAATACCCATTTATTGGAGATGGTTACATTACATTTCCGCCATTAAATACCCTTTTGAAGCTTTGTTGGTGAATGAGTTTAAAGATAAAGAAATTTGTATTTCCGGTAACCCATCGGATCTTTCGCCGGGTCCTTTAGGGGAGTTGAAACATAGTGATTTGCACCTTAAAAACAAAGCACTTGCAGATTGCACCATGATAGGAGAAGACGTGATATCATCTATGGGGATTAAATTGGAGAATCTTTGGTATGATATCCTTATATTGTTAGCTTGGGGTGTACTTTACCGCCTATTTTTCTACGTGGTTCTTAGATTTTATTCTAAGAACGAGAGAAAATAAAAAAAAGTGTAAAAGCGTGTTTTATCTTTCTGGGATTTTTGTCCCATGTTTGTAACTTTGAAGGTTTCAAGTTCATTGCTAATGCATCAACATATCATTGTCATTTAATTAAAGTACACTTTTTAGAGACACCATTTAACTAGATTACCATGATTAGAGAAATTAATTATACAATAATTAATTGAATCATATGTTTGTGTCATTGTCTTTATGACAAGGAAGTCCTCAAACATTTTTTCCTCAACAAAAAATTGGTATGCACTGTTAATTTGCATTATTATTATTTTACGATATCTAATTTCATCACTATCTAAACTGAAGTCATCACCGCTAAGGGTGAGTTTGGATGGGCGATACGTTTACCTGCGGTTAGTGTAAAAATAGTGGTGACAGTGAGATTAGATACTGTAACGTGAGATAAAAAGTAAGCTAAACGCACCACACCGCCGCCCCAAACGCACTCTAAGAAAACTAATCCCATTGCATATTCAAATGAATTTATATATAAAAATATAACGAACACACTTAATTATACTAGAAATAAAATTATATTTTATTCTCTTTATTGAAAAATATATAAATTAATCTTTATACGATAAATTTAAAAATAAACTAATCATTTCTCTTAAAAAATTATTCAATTAAATGAATAATCTAAAAAATAATAATAAGTTTGAGCGTGGCGAAACCTTATTGGGCCTTTAGGATTTAACTGATCGTTTGTCGTCACTCTCTCTGAAGCCCGCGAATCTTAATATTAAAACCTTATTTTGGCTAGTGAATATATAAATATATAATTTTTTGTTTGTTCGAAATTTTCGCTCGTGAATCATTGTTTACTCACTCAACAAATCTCATTTTACGAGATAATATATTGTAAGACATCGTGGCTTTTTAATTAACAATAATGGATTTTTTTTAATTAATTTAAGGAGTTGAAAACAAATCTCACTATTATTATTATTTTTTAAACCCACATGGCTTCTACGGTGTAACCTGTTAGTGTTTTTCTTCTCTTTTTTACTTCACAATTGTTTAAAATTTATGATTATTATATTGTTTTATATTTAAGTTTAATTTGAATATTCAATTTTTTTCATATTAAAAATTTTATTGAAAATTTAATCATTTATATATTTATGTTGATATTTTTCTCATATTATGTTATATTATATTTTAATTATTTTTATGAAATAAAGTAATAGTTATTCTCCCAATTAGATAAAATTTTCCTTTTTATTTTTGAATTTTTTTCGAGGCTTGATAAGTTGAGAATCATCACTTCAAAGTTTCAAGTTTTTTTTAGATTTTATATAAAATTTTTAAAAATTTCAGACATTATTACAACTTAACAAAAATATAAGTCAGAAACTAAATTTAAAAAGTTAGGACAGATTAAAAAAATTAAATACCAATTTGAAAAGAATTACAAAATACAAGGAAAGGAAATAAAAAAAAGTGATCTTTAAAAATATTTTTAAAAAATAATAGTTCAGTCCACACTCCACCATGTGATTTTCATTAAAGTTAAAAAGTCAGACTCTCTCTCTCTCTCTCTTTTTCTCCTTCCACGCCCTTTAATTTAATTTAATTATAATACAAAAACATATATAATATATTTATATAGTGCTTCCTCTTCTCTTTTGTTCCTTTGCTTCCCTTCTCTTCCATACCTTTTTTTCTCCTGCTCCAAGAAGCTAAGCATTGTCTTTTTTAAGAGAAAATTTTCCATTCGATTTTTGTTTTTTTTTGGTAGATTTTATATATTTTAAGCCCTTTTCTTTTGGAGATTATGGAGAGAGATTTTATCGGTTTGAGGTCCAAAAATGCTGCAATTACAATCAAAGTAGAGCCTTCCAATGCTCAGCCTGATGATTCAGGTAATTGATTTTATTTCGGAATTTTTTAAATATTTTTTGCTGTTGAAATAATGACGGTGTTGAATTAGGCTACGTATATTTAGTTTTTGTATTCGTTTTTCTTCTTTGAGTAATTTAATGCATTTTCTCGAGTTTCTCAAGTTTCTCGGGAACCAAACAAGTGGTAAGGTAGGGTAGGAAAAGTTTTGCGCCAACAAGAAAACCCACGAGTAAAATGTCCTTTTCGTTTAAATGAAAATAAATAATAACAATATAATAAACATTTTTTAAAAAAAAAAGCGCGTTGGGGTACAACCCTTGGATTTACACAAGGTACAATTACTTTAATGCAGTCCTAGGTACTTTTAATAAAGCTTGACAATTTGTCAGTGGCTGTATGTTGCTTTGAGCGTTAGATTCTTAGTTTTGGTTAGGTGTTACTCGGTGTACTTTACCATTAAATATATATATTATTTAATATATAGTATTTTTTTTATATCCTCTGTCCATACTATTTAATAGATTAATGGTAAAATTTATTAATTCTAAAAATGAAAATAAAAAATGGTTATGTGTTTTATTTATCATTTTTAATTTTCAAACATTAATTGGTGGCACATGTTAGTTTATTTACCTGTTAAAATATTTAATGATATATGTATCAAATAATTATTTTTAAAAAATAAAATTAAAATTAAAATTAAAATTGTACATTAACTTTTATTTTATGTAATTTTATAAATAAAATTTTAATTTAATTTAATTTTTATAAATTATTAATATAATTATTAATATAACATTATTTTTTATATTTATGTATTACGTACACAAATAATTATATTTCTCTAATTTAAAGTTATTTGATGTATTTATTTTTTTAAATATATATAATTATACTAAATCTAAATTTATGTATTAAATTACAAATTAAAAAATAAAAATCGTATCTAGAAAAGTCTAGAATTCTTGTGAAATTTTTGCATAATATGTCTAATAATAATATAATAATAATTTATATTTGTCGAAAATAATGCTATGTATGTTTAATAAAATAATAAAAAATATTATTCAAGTGATGATTGATAATTGAAAATGTAATTATAAATTAATTTTTTATTTGCGACAAATACTAATGTGAGCAGTCGGTGCGTGGTAAACAATAACCCGGAATCATTTTTGTCTCTGTAAGCAAAAGCTTGTCCTTTTTTTTTTTTTACTCGATTTAAAAACGAATAAAAAGAAAGATGCAAAAAATATTTTAAATCAATTTTTAAATTTAGTTGTTGAGTACATATTAAAATGCGGCATATTGAGTTGTCGAGACTAGGGATTCTAGTGGTATATTTATTGTTTATTAAAATATCTGAAGCCATTAAATATTTCATATAAGGGAATTCAAATAACGTAATTGACATATTTGATACTATTTAATCTAAAGCCAATATTCGAATTATGATGTACAATTTTTTTATTAAATTAGTTTATTTTATTTTATTTATATGTGAAAAGAAATAAATTTTAGTTAAGATTTTATTTTAATAAAATATTTAAAATTTATATTTAATAGTATTATTAATATATTATAATTTTTAACTTAAAAATTTTAAAAAAATCGATATGATTTAAATTTTAAATGTTATTATAATGATCTCAAATGCTGGTATTATAGTTTTGTACAAATCTCCTCTTTGAGTTGTGAATATTAAATATTTTAAATTATTAAATTACGTTATCATTAATTGTGCTTGGATTAGATCATTTGAGATAAAATAATATATAAGGCTATAAAAAAGACAATTTTATTATAAAATGTTAACAGATAACATGGTTGCGTGTTAATAAAAATAACATGGGTGGGTACAACATGATTAAATAATGCTCTTATCAAGGACTTAAATTATTAAGCTTTATTTTTTTTTTCATAAATGTGGCATTTAGAGAGGTAATGACATGTGATATGAACATATTTTTTTATGGAAATACTCATTAAATAAATTATTTTATTTACAATGTGATGAATAATATATTTTATTCCAATGCCATAGATGATCTGACCAATGGGTTCCTTTTTTTTTTATTTCTTTTCCAGTACTTGGCAAGGTGTTGTACTTTTTTTTTCTCTATCCATCTATTAAAATAAACAACATGAATTGGATTCTTCATGATATGATGTATGGTAGTTTTGGCTTCATATATATATTTTTAATTTAGTCTTATTTTTTTAAAATGTCAATAAATGCTTCATTTACAATTCTAATAATTGTAAGAAGCAAGCTCTTTTGACCTTATTCTATAAGTTCTATAAGGTCCCCAATCAACAACATAAACATTTATATATTTTTCATCTTGAACCAAATAAGATTAGCTGTGTTTATGTAATAGAAAAATCATATTTTGGTTTCTACAGTGTTGTTGAGGGGTTCAGGGATGCAGTTGTCTTTCTCAAACAAGGTATCTACAGTTCCTCAGTTCTTGTCGTTTGATGGTGCTCGAGACGATAAACCGAGAAAAGCCACGCATGACACTCTGTTGTCATCCGGTTTTATGACTATTCCAGCTGCTGATTCTAACAAGAAACCGCATCCTGGCTTGACTCAGGTTTGTCGATTCACATCATGAACTTCTTGGTTCAACGATTTCTTTATTCATATAACTGGTTGGCTTTTAGTTTCATTGCTAGTTTACTGATTTTTCGTCCTATGACTGGCAGAAACAAGGGGGAAACCACTATGCGGCTACCACCTATGGTCTCCAACAACTCGATGGACACCAATCCCGCCTTTCCCACGAAGCAAGGATATTTCCAAGTTCAAGTCAGCCGAATCACACGATTACGGTTTCCATGAACACTCCTCTTCTCCAACCCCATCTTGCTTCCCCCGGACAGAACATAATCGGTCATACTATAAACCCGCAACCTTTTACCGGAGTTCCAATCATGGCTGCACCTGTATCTGTTGTTCCTCCATCAAGTCCTATCATCGGTACTACCGATCTTAGGTATCTAAACTTCCATTGCAAGTTATTTGTTGAATCTGAATAACAGTATGATAAATATTTAGCTTAAACCTGCAACCTTCTGTAGGAATGCTGCCAAATCTTCTAGGGCACCAGCTCAATTGACTATCTTTTATGCTGGATCTGTATGTGTGTACGATGATGTATCTCCCGACAAGGTGACCATATTACTTCTTCGTATTTTGTTGAACTGTTGGACACAGTTAATATTTAGTTCTTTGCTTCCATATCTAGGCCCAAGCTATTATGTTACTTGCTGGAAACGTTTCTTCTACGACTCAAAGTAAAACGGCACCTGTGACTCAACCGCAGACACATATTCCACGACCTTGTACCTTGTCCCCTTTCTCGGGTCTTCCAAATCACCTTTCTGTAACCTCCCATGTCAGTTTACAGCCTGTTGCAGGATCTAGTGGCACCAATGAACTAACAGCTGCAACAAGGATAGGAGCTTTAGCATCTACTAATAACCAACCAGATCCTCCAAAATTGGTTAATCCTGCAGGTACTAACCTCTTTCTTTTCAGGTAGGATTCTCCGGTACTCTGCTTTTGTTTTCTGAGAGTCATGTTATCTTTTCTTGCAGTTGCTGTGCCTCAGGCTCGTAAAGCATCCTTGGCTCGATTTTTAGAGAAGCGTAAAGAAAGGTATTTGCTTGTTTTATCAATTTGATGACAATCATTTGAATGTTCATTGAAATGGTACATATTAGATGCCTGTGAAAATATGTTACCATAATGTATTTCAAAAGAACTTATCTTACGTCACTTAGATATGCCTCTTGACAGCCACAATGAGGGTAAAAGTATCATGGAGACTGTTGTAGTAGGAGTTATATTGCATTTTGCCTCTTTTACTGAACAAAATGAATAAATTAGTCCCTACATATTAAATTAAAGAGGAAACTAGTTCTTTCAGTTAAAATTTTCATTTATTTTTACTGTTAAAAACTGACATAGTTGATGGAATAAATAGTTACACATTAAGTGCCATGTGTATCTCATGACAACGTACAGAGACTAGTTTTTAACCGTAAAAATGAAAAAAAATTTTAATAGGACCAATTTGCTCTTTGATCTAATATAGATGAAATAATTTGCTCATTTTTTAATAGAGGGGGCAAAATGCAATCTGACTCCTAGTACAAGGACCTCTATAGTACTTTTACCCCATAATGAGTTATTAGGTGAGTAAGAACCAAAAGAAAGAAATGCCTCATGTGCACTAGAACTATGCCCGATGTACAAGAATATGGCGAAGCCTTGCTTTTGCTTTTGTTCTTCCTGTTCCTTTTGAAATGCGGTGTTCTACATGCCTCAAGCATTATTTCCAGTTTCTATCACCTTGATCCATTGTTTTTACTACCACCCTTGCAGTACGGATTTTGGTGGTACCGAGAATACACACACTCACACACATATACATATACAGTTAGAAAATGAGAATTGAACATTTATGCTGCATTGCAAATCTGAGTTTCCAAGACTTTACATTACTCCGGTTTACATTTCAGGGTATCAAACACCTCACCGTACAACATCTGCAAAAGATCTGAATCTGGCCCTCTTGCATCTGATGGCATAAGTTTTTCCGTGACTTCTGCTGGATCTAGTCCTTTACAAGCCATCAATTAAGGATCGAGCCTCGAGACTTTTTTGGACCGTGGGTCTAATAGATAATGTAAGAGCTCATTGCAGACATTTGTTTTTGTTGATAATCAAATGAATTCGATTATTTTGATGTCAAATTTTAGGTCGAGTTATATACATACATATATATATATATATGGTGGTCATATGTTTTTGGTTTTCTTGTTCCGAAATGCTTAGATTCGGAGTTTTTTTTGTATCAGTTTTCTTTTGGGATGACTTTTTAGAACATCATGTAACTCTTATTGTTGTATGTTCTACACGTTGATTGTAGAAAGCATAATTTTGTATTCATCTGTGCTAATAATATGTTGCCGGATTTTGATATTCCAGTTGAGAATATGGGTGCTCATTTCTTGCATATCTTTGTGTTACATGTATAAATATCACTGAAGCTGCGCAACTTATGGAATTTTCTTTCCTTTGGATATACGTAAAGCTATGTAGAAAATAAATAGGTTAAATAACTGTTTGGAACTTATACTTGGCAACAACTTTCACTTGTCTAAGTTAGTCCCTAAACTTCACAATTGTTTCCACATTGAAACCTAAACTTTGGAGTTTTAAGAAAATAAACTTGGATAAAAAAAAATTCAAGTCCCAATGTGAAAACAATTACTAAGTTCATGTACTAGTTTAGACACAAAGAAAACTTTAAAACCTAGTGTGGAAATAATTATCAAGTTCAAAAATTAATTAAGATAAAAAAAATTCAAATTTCAATATAAAAGTAGTTACCTAATTCAAACCTCAAAAAGTAATTCAAACTTATATAGGTAAAAGAAACTTATGAATAAATTTAATTTGATACAGGCAAATTTTTTGAATTTTGAAATAGTTAGATGATAATTTAGTTTGGCTCAATTTTTTATTTTTATATTAATTTTGAGTTCTTACTTTTTTTAATAGAATGAAATTTATTTTATTTGATAAAAGTTTTAAAAAAGAATTTATAAACATTACTAAAAATTAATTTTACAAATATACAAAAAAAATCATTATTATTTATATTCTATTTCGGTTTCTCAGCTGTTCTTAACCAATTTCCGATTTCACAACTTTTCTTTCTTGGTTATATTGCCATCTATATCGTTTTCATTTCTCTTTTCATTTTTTTTTAAATTTGATAATTAAATCTTTTTTATACCTGTATTTGTTTTTGTCCTCTTTGACATTTGAACTTGATACTTTATTTCTTTTGTCCCCTTTAATATTTGATTTTAATCCCTAAACTTGAATCTAATTAAGATTTGAAGACACGATTATACAATATAATTACTTTTAAAAGATCAAGTGATAATAATATAATCTCATAATATCACATCGAACTTTAAAATGATCAAAGTTGAGAAACTAAAATAAAACTAATTACCAAATTCAGTTAGATAAAAAGTAAAAATAATATAAACCTAGTAACCAAAGTTTAAGGACCAAAACTTGGTCATAATAATTTACAAACCTTCCTCGAAGGCTAATTTATTACAATCAATATGATAATCTGAAGAATCGGATTTAATGCTTGATTTTAAATTAAAAAAATGCATATCAATAAAAAAAAATCCTTAAAAGTAATATAATAAGTGCAAACATACAGACATGGAAAAATATATATTTGTTTAAATAGTCTAAAATTAAATTACAGCTAAAAATTGCTAACATTTTTCATGGGCAAGTCTTTAAATCCTAAGCAAACATTGCAAGTCCAAAAATAAAACAGTATCAAGTTGGCAAAGTACAACTGCTGATCTACCTGTTTGTTCAAATAAGCATAGAAAAAGCTGGGTGTAAGCACTATACGGTATTATTTGAATCCTTAAAACGATTAAATAAAGGAGAATCATTTCATACACTGCCACTAGGGTTGTAATCGAGCCAAGCCAAGCTCAGATACTGTCAACCTCGAGCTTGACTCAAAATTCAGAGTTCGATATTCAACTTGACTCGACTCAAGATATAATCAAGCTACTCAGGCTCAAGCTCGATTAACCTTGTTTACTATAAATTAGAGAGAAGTTCATAGGCCGTGTATATAATTACCCGTAAATAAAATGATAAAAGAATTCATTCATTCAGACAGAAAATAATAATCTAGAACTTTTTAATCATAATAGGCATGTAGAGGACAAAAGGTATATAGATGTAACGAACTTACTTTCAGCTGTCAATGGAACATGTCCTATAAGAAGCTCTCTATATCAAGTTCCAAGAAGGAGCATGGGTCCGGAATGTCGAAATTATTCAACACCTGCACGCCACACAACAAAAAAGAATATATATTTATATATATTAGTCATCAAGGCACTTTAATTTGAAGTCATATAATGTTGATGCTGACCCAGTTTCAGAGTATTCATTTTAATATGTAACAAGAAAATGAAAGGGAGGGGACCAATTTGGAGCAAAAATCATCTATAATGTCCAATATGGTTAGAGCAAGAACTATAAATTAGAGATTTTCAAAAGACTGAAAATGAGCCAAAATTTTTTTTAAGAAAGATGTTTTACAAATTTCCTGAAAAACTAAGGGAAGGCCATTTTAAGCCAAAATCTAAGAAAAATAAAAAATAAACTCCGATAGATCTCTCCATTGGCAAAATAAATTAACAAAAGGTTGAGAAAAGAATCAAGGGAACACACGTAACCTCCAACCACAATAGTAAAATACCTCAGGGTGCACGATACCAAAGATGCCAATGCGCCCTCCTTTGTAAATGATTTTCGCTTGCCTACCTGACAGAAATTCAGGCTCCTGAAGTAAACATAAATACCGTAAGTACACCATGATTAAAAGTAGGTGGTAAAGAACATGTCTTTTCGTTCATGCCGTTTCCCTCTCCCTCTTGCACTAAAGAAAATAGAGAACAGAAAACTACACTCTTACATTAGAAAGCTCTATAAAATATCCTGATTTATCGCCAACTGGAACAAAAGGAGTCCCCATAACTTCCATGATTCTGTCCACCAGGCTATGAATCAACTGTAGACAAGAGGTACTTACTTCATTAGGTTCCATCAAAGCATAGGGAAAAAACAAATAATTGTTGTGCTTTGAATGTTTTGACATTACATAGTGCTTAAACTGCACAGAATAGCTAAACTGTAGCAGATAGTTGTAACCACTATAAGTTACAATAAATTTTAGGGTTAGGAGAGGTCTATGACATCATGTAATAATAATTTTAATTGGCTGATAAACAACAATGTAATGGTTGACATTTACATAGTTGTCTTGTTCAATTAGACCAGTTGAACCATTTGGACCAGGTCACACCTCTTAAACATGTTTAATTTAAATCCAAGCTTAAAAACAGATAGAATTAAGTGCACATAATACTATTAATAAAGTGATGAAAACTTATTAGCGCATGAAGAAAATAATCATTTACATGGAACTTTATCTGGTTTGGTTTTCAAGGAGTAAAGGTGAAGAGAAAAAAAACAAAAGGCCCCTTGAGAAGGAAAGACTAGAGTACCACCACTCCAAACTGGAAACTCTTAAAGGAGAGGGTAGAGGGTCTAGAGGGCATAACTTTTTGCCCTTTGTATTTCTCCAAGCTCTCATTGATTTTTGTTTTTCCCCCCTACAGACTCGAGTACCATCTCTCAAATTTCGAAACTCTTAAGGACAGGGTAGAGGGTTTTGAAGGCATAACTTATCCCCTGTTGTACCTCTCTGAGCTCCACACCATCACAATGTCCATATATATGCCCAGACGAAGTTCACTAATGGCTTCACTCTTAAAGCTCCTAGCTCATTTTCTTTCCCCCTCTAATTTCTATGGGTGGGTATGACGGCTAGCTCTCAACCAAAGACCATTCAGAGACATGCGTGGACAAGATGGAATTAGAGTTCACCAACTTAAACAAGAACTGACAATTAAAGATTACAATAATTCACATGGAGTTATCTAATTACAAAAACAAGAGGTTTACCTCAAAACCAGAGTTAGCACCACAATATAATGCACCAAGTAGGCGGCGGTTTGATGCACCAACATCTTTCTTCTCATCCAAAAGTACTACATCACCCACTTCATAAATCTGGACATGTTCAAAAATATAGAAAAAATATATGTAAGTGGTGAGCATAATTTAAGAATGAAGTCAAACTTGAGAAGCATAACAGTAAAATAGTAATCCAAGAACTTTTAATTTTAAGGGACCATCTTCCAATGAAATATGTGTAAAAGAAATAGCTATAACAACTATTACAGAAGGTGCCATAGTTCAAAAAAGTAAAATTCTAACACTATATTCTGCGAGTGTTTCAGCCTGAATTATTTAAAACCAAAACTGTACCTTGATGGGCTTTGGATGGTCTTTGTTATGTCCAACAGTCTTCAGCATGCCAGGCATGAGACTTGTGCGGACCACCTATGCAAACAGAATAAGCAATCTTCAATATTCTTTTAGAAAGAGTTCCAATAAAGGCTTCTAGGAAAAACACAGTTCCTTTTTTTCCTTCCCTTTTCTCCTTTCATCCTTCAAATGGACCAAATATTTATCACTCCTCAATTGACTGTTCAATTTTGAAGTCATGTCAAAAATAAATTTGTCACAAACATAGGCATGCATGATGTTCCAAGAAGTCTTGAGAAAATATTTTTAGGTTGACACAGAATAGTGAAAGCTACCACTCATCTCAAGCAGTCTAAAATGCAAACCTCAAAATCAGAAGAGCGAGGGTTTCCAATGATCACTGCAGTGGATTTATCATCCTTCCGGTTTAACATCTCAAAATTCTCTTTCTTAGAACATAAAATCCATGTCAACACCTCAGTAAAACCATTCATCGCAATCTAAAAAGAAAATTAGGGCATTAGAAAAAAATGTACAATAAAAAGAAAATTCTACGGATAAAAATAAACAAGCAGTAGAATGCTGAATAATTAAGCTTAGGCAACTGTGTGTTTAGGCACCTCATATCTAATAAGATCACTGAGCTGATTCAAGGGAAGGGGCTTCAAAGAAGAAAGCGTTCTCTTTGGAATATTATTATAGCCATAAGCAATTGCAACATCCTGAAAAGTATCAAGAGCCTCATTTAAAGAAACCCACAAGGGATGAGCCCAACAACATTTCCCCCAAAAATGTGTCAGCAAACTACGATTCATTTGTTCATTACCTCCATAACATCACATGGATGAAGAATGTCACTTCTGGTTGGAGGTACAGACACACTGATCTTAGCTTCACCCGATTCAGCTTTTTCAGCATGCAATTGCATTCGTTTTAATAGACTTGTGACCTGTTTAGCGAAGACAATGGAAAAACATATTAGCAATAGCTAGCTACAAAGGTATGGTTATCAAATTACATCCAATAAGCAGGCTTCTAGATGATGAGCAGACAGGAAGAATAGCCCCCAGAGGTGCCTAGGGAGGCATCGTAAGGCTGGTTCAAATGTCAAAGCCTTGATTGACCACATGCCTAATGATGGGAAGCTTAGGTGTGAAGCTTAGGGGCTTATTCTCTAGCTCTATTTTCTCTCTGTTCAGTTTTCCCTATTTTCCTCGAGAAGTTAGGAACACGCTATAAAACCTATTCACCCACCTTTACTAGATCATCATCACTAGAGGAACTGAAACATTAAAATGAGCAGTTTGGTGAACAATCTCAGACAAAATATACCAGTTTACAACACATAAAAAGATCAAAACAAAAACAATCAAATCAACATGAGTGGAACTCCATTAACAATTATTTTCACTATATGACAACATAAAAGATAACAAAGAAATATGAGGCAAATGAAAATGGAAGCAAAACCTCATCTACTTCCAGAGGAACTCCAATGGAACCGGTAATATATGATAGTGGAACTTCCATATTATATTCTGATAAATCTGGATAAACACTTGACTTTCCATCAAATGATATCACTTCAACAGGTTCCACCTCAAATTTCCTTTTGCAGTATGTTGAAAATGTTGTTACCTGTGGAAAGAAAGAAATTTCATTCTTACCACTACTTGTATAAAGGTGAGGACAGAAGCTAACAGCACTCAATTCCTTACCATTGTATTTAAAACAATTTTGGCTTTTGTTAAATCAGTTGCAGTGCATTCAATGAAGACATTTTTTGTCTTCAAAGTGATTGCCGAGTGTGCACTATTGATAATTGGTGGTAAAGACAAAATAGTTCTGCGTAAAGACAAGAAAAACAGAAAGTTCATCCAGCTGTATTTCAGTACACGATTCAAAAGGAGTAAACGTTGGTAGAAGGTTAAGTAGCTATAGTTTAATGTGAAATCGGCTGTTGTCACAAAGCTAAAATCAATAATCAGATGCACATTACCAAAATCACCCATACCTATTGCGGTCATAAATGACGGGGTACACACTTGAATTCTCAATAATGTGCAAGAACTTCTTCAACTTCAAATCTGACTGTCATATTAGTACTACATATTAGTATAACCCTTCAGTGAAATAAAAGTAGTCAAATTCCATCTAAAACTAGGAGAAACAAGCGCAAAAGGTACAGACAGAAATACCAAGATACTAGTAGCTTAATAAAGCAACTTCACAGGTAAGCACAACAAATAAGCTTTTATGAAAATTTACCTTGTAAAATTCCATCAGCTCATCAGCTCTGAAGTTCTTCGCCTAAATTAAAAAGATCAATTCCAGGGAAATCAGTTTGCTCAGAGGACTGAGGAAGGTTTTTCAAATGAATAGAAGTGTGCAGAAGATTAACAAGAGGAATAAAGGAGTTCATGATCAACAAAGAATGCTCAAGTAAAGACTAACTGCTATCCCTGAAAAATGAAGGTAGTTTAAACAGAAGAAGGCACCCTTAAGAAGCTTTGTTCCTAAAACATCAAAGCATTACGTGGCCAAGATTATAAAGCAATGTAACAATTTCCAGAAACAGTTTTTAAATTCAAACAATACCCAAAAAACTAATAATAATCATTTTCCATCTAGTATAAGCAAAGTTCCTAATACTCGAACAAATGAAAATAAAAGTGACCAGGTACAAATAGATATTTTAGTCAATAAGAACATTGTAAATAGTATCACTCAGAAAATGGTAATACCTGTTTCAGTGGAACAAAATTTATCTCTGGAGGTGGCAACGCCTGGAATAAACATACAAATTTAAGTAGTTGCTTACAAATTAGAAGATCAAAGATCAAAGCAAACTTTACATTCGTTCAACAATTCCCTATCAAACAGTATATTCTCGGTTGATAATTTGAAAGGGTAGAGAAAAAAAGAACTCAAGGAGTTTGAGCAAACTATATGAATTGTAACAATTACACTAGCAGTTAACAAAATAGAGAAAAAAAAAATTATTACTAACATTGCCAACTTGCCAATAGACAATCGACAGCTCAGTTGATGCAAAGTAAATAAAAAATAACAAATAAACCTCTACTAGCCAACGAAAATACAAAAATGAAAAGATATCTCATCTACTGCATAGGCTGCTTGACCAAATTAACAACAGACACCAGATTTCAGCCTTGGGAAGGAGCAACTGCCCTTTACCCCTCAAGGATTGACCTTCAACAAGGCTCTAAAGCATGTTCAACTATTTGAATGCCCAACATTTCAACGTGCCATAAGAAATTTACCAAAACAATTATATTAATAAAAAATGTATTAGACTATTAGGAAACACACCTCATACGTAAAAGGCCCTTGTAATGTATCCAAGTCATGTGTCCCAATAGCAACTAGTGTCCGTTTCCTGAACGGATAAAGTAAATGTAAGCAGAATAACTTGAAAAAAAAATGTGAAACCTTTGTACAATAATAATTGGATGCTTTAGTTTATAAAGTTTTGAAGCATTAACACTTGAGGAGTTAAAAATGAAAGAAAGAAAGTCTGAAAAGTACATAAATTTAAGGTCCCCGTAAACAAGTTCGATGATAAAAATTCAGATTTAGCCTTCATTTCTTCATTGTCAGCACTTTCAGTTTTCAACAATGTAATTTCTTTCTAAACTTAATCATTTCGGATTATTGTGACAAAACAAAGAAATCATCTTTGTCTTCATCAAAAACATTTCAAGAGTAAAGTGATTGTCAAAATTACTTTAAATTAAAATCCAGGCGCAAGAATCCTGCTCCAATTGGAAGCGAATATCAGTTTTAGTGCTGGAAAAATTCTAAATGGATGCGACACTCATTTCAACAGCTGAATGCAGCTACCACTCCCAAAATAACTTCCCATGCATAGAGAAATGAATTGCTCTGCATAGGGGCTAAATTAAATTTCAGTATCGTGAAGATGAAACTCATACATGTTGCTTTATACCAAATTTTGTGCACAAATTTCCCCCTTTTGATTACTTTTCACCCCACCCTGTCATCCCAACAAAGGTCATGCTAATTTATTTTGCTGGTTCAAGCATAAACAAACAGAGGCTACATAGAAAATGGTAAGCAGATTTACTAGGTAGATGAGGATACCTGCAAATGTTTTGGTGCAGCTTATCCTGGAGATCAATGAAGCTGTTATAGCTTGCTTCATCAAAAGTTATGCCCCTCAAAACCGCACAGGCAATAAAAGGCCGGATTAGAGATGTCTGCAAGCCAAGGGAAATAACTAAGCTATCGGTAACTTCCAAAAGTATGTCAATACCCAAAACCAATTTTTTAACCTTCAAAACTACCTCTTTTTTCACATGCATTTTAAGCATCGATGCCTTACTAATGTTGGCAACTGTGTATTTAGGTATCTTCTCCTTTCCATTGAAAACTAGAAGGGCTTGTGCAAGACCTTCCAAACAAAGTAAATCGTACCTGTCCAGGAATCAAAGAAACCTTCATTGAATTTTTTTCTTTTTAATTTGCACGAATTATCAAGTTCCAAGTAATTCTCCCCAATTTTCACGTAGATTAATTTCAAGTTGGAGCTATTTTTGCAAACGAATCTAACAGTTACTAGACTAATGGCCTTAATAAGATTAAAATAAACACATAAACAACATTCGAGAAGCTACCTACATTGTTCTATTCCTTCAAAATCATTAGAACGAAATCAAAGTAACATAAAATTTCATAAAGATAAGCAGTGATAAAACCTGTTAGCAGGCACTTCAATCTTGTAAATGATTTCATCATCAGCAGTAGGTTTTTCCTCTTCCAAATGTTTTTCTTTCGAAATTATTGCTTTCTCCGTTGTCTGATTCACAATATCAAATTCACTCTTCAAAATTTCAATACACATAAACGGTTTTCATAAATACAAATCGTAAGAAAACAAAAACACTCACCACATCATCAAGTTCAATCCCGAAACTGAAACACAGATCTTCAAACTCTTCTTGAGCTGAGAATTTTTATTTTTATTTTTTCACTTCCGTTAGATGCTAAAGAGAAAATTCGATTAAAAAATGAGGAAAATGAGGCTTTATTTAATTAGAGACTCACTGTAAGATCTGCCAAGAGCTGTGAAAAGACGATCCCTCCCAACGCTGACGGTAGGCATGGCGGCAGCTGTGTTTGTTTCTCAAAGCAAACACAGTCACGAAAAGGGTTTTAGCTATCGAAACTAGATTCCTATTGGGTGAATTTACCTGATAGGTACTCTATTATGGACATCTTATCAAATTAGTCTTTATACTATTAAATTTGAATGAACGACGACTCTCCAAATGATGGGTAGCCGTGGGGCCCGATAGGCCTTGGATAAAAATTTTCACACTTCGAGACTTAGCCTGAATTTAACTTAAATAATATAAATATTTTTTAAATTTAAATTTAATTAAATATATAATATAATTAAAAATATAATATTAAATATTTTAAGCTTATTATATAAAAAATATCCTTTAAAAATAATTTAATAATTAATTAATCCCTCAATCAAAAATAAAATTCATTGAGCCTTCAATCGAATTTAAACAATCTATTAACATTTCATCTTTTTACACCATTAACATTTTTGTTAAGTTCACCTTGGCCACGTGGCATGCAGTGAAATCTAATCATTTCTAGTATGTTTTTTTAAAAATAGTAAATATTCAAAAAAAATTAGATTTCTTAAATTTTTATTTTTTTATTAGTGAAAACAATTAAGAATTAATTGAGTATTGCTTAAATTTAAATATCAATTAAGAGATTTCATTGATTGAGAATTCACCCGTTCCAAAAATATTTATAAAAATATCCTTAATATATGTATATGTTAAGTTATTGATTTCAATAAATAAATATTTTAAATTTAAACTAAAAAAAATTTATTTATTTCAAAAATAAAAAAAAATAAAATAATTAAATTAAATTTTGATTAGGTTAGGAGTCAAGTATTCTGTTAAATTTCAAGTTTTGCATTTAGGGTGAAATTTTTTTTTGTTAAGAGCGGGAGTCAAAGGAGGCAAAAATTCGTCTCCTCCCACTGCATCCCTAAGTATTACCTTTAATATTTAACAATGGTTAGAAAAAATGTTGTTATATTTATATGAGTTTGAAATTTAATTAATTTATTTAAAGTGGAAAATTATTATAAATATGATGGCCCTTCCAAAAGGATGGTATTTTCAAATTTTGTAATTTGAGTTTGAAGGTTACTTTTATTATTTTTTAGGATAAAGTAATATGTATTATTCGAATATGATTACGTAGTGTTTTGAGATTGTGTCAAGTTTTGAGATTCACGTGGACTAAAAAGATATCCGTTGACTAAGTAAAATTTGTTAAGTTCAGAGACTAAATATTGTTTTACCTCAGTTATTTTTAAACAATATCTAAACTACTTCTAACTCAAAATCCTTAAAAGTAAATTATATTCCATGTTCTAGCATGTTCAGATCCATATCCTTTAAATTACAATAGCATTACAATAGTAATAGCAATAAAATTAACTGTACAAAGATTTAGTCCAATAATTTTATAATTATGCAATAAATAAATGAAAAATCATTATCGGGATTAATTTTGTACAAAGAATGAATATATATTTTTACATACACAAAAGAATATTTTGAAAAATCAAAAGATATTTGTACATACGAGATTCTTTTGCCTACAATCTTCAAATGCATTTATGCATCGTTCTTCAACTTTATTTTTCTTCTTACTTGTGGCACCAATAGAAAGAACCCAAAAAATGGTGGACCAAGTACTTAGAATTTACACTAAACGAATCCCATGATTGCTATAAATTTTTTTTCCCCTTCACTTTGCAAGTTCTTTCAATTTACTTTCTCATCCGTTGCCGGCTGCATATGGCGGCGGACTAACTCTTCTAAAGCTTCTTTCATCCACAAATGTGGGCATTCTTCTCTAGCTTTGGAGATGGTTACCTACATAAACAAAATAACATTAGTCTCAAATTCCAAATCTTATCTTAAAGTATCAATATTGTATTAATTAGCTTCTTTCATTAACCTAATCGTCAAATTATGTGTTAAATACATGAATGGCACCAGGGGAGAGGGCAAAAAAGGAAAAGATTTTAGGGGCCTAAATAGATTTATAAATTTTAACAGACTAAAAAATATTTTTACCATCATACTAATTTATATTTCCATGATTTTCAAAAGAACATAAAAGCAATTTTACCAAAGAGGGCAACCCCCATTGCTTGGTAAAATTGTGCCTTTATGTATAAAGTTGTAACTAATAAACGTAAATTTTGTCTTTTGGCCCCTAGTATAAAATTTATGACATCACCTTTTGAGTGTATTTATTATATGAATAGTTTAGATTTGATGTGTTAAAAACAAATAATTCATTAAAATTCAAGAAGTTCGTTGCTTTCTTAACATATCAAATTCAAGTTATTCATGCAATTAGTATAATCATATTTAAAATTTGATCAAGTGTTTTAAAATTGATCCACATCAAACTCGATTTAGTATTTAATGTCCAAACTAACAATTGTTTTAAGAAAATTGACTTGATTTATATGATATTTATATATATATATGATGATTTCTTACTTACCCATTTCCTTTCTCGGATGTTTTTCTCAGGCCATGGATCTAATTCTTTCTTCACAAGCAAAGGAAACATATGGCCTTCATGGAAGATACTTTGCCTCTTGCTTTTGTACGACCATTTCCCTAATTTGCACTATAATATACATACATTGAAATGGTAAGGTTAAAATCAAGAAATGGTAAAAAAGAATCGTAGACATATTTATAGGTTGAGTAGCTAGTCCAGTTCACTTTGGGCTAGATTTGGATTTAGATTTTTTTAATTTCAAATCAGCTCAATTCGGCTTGTGTAAAATATAAAAAAAATAATTGTATATATATTAAACAGTAATATAAATCATTTGGGTGGGGTAAGCTTGGGCACGAGCTTGGAAAAGTTTTAGAACCGAATTTAGATTTAGCCCAATCAATGAACACTTCTCATCACCTGTCAAAATGTAAAGATTTATATTTAAGTCTTCAATTAACACTTCCCTAAAATTCGTCCCCTTGACAACCTTTACTTTTTATCGGCATAGATAGAGGACAAAGTAGAATCATTGTCCCCTTAATTAATTGAAATAATATTGATTTGGTCCAATGAAGTTCTTTTAAAACATTCTTTTTAAATTTAATCCCTCAAAATTTTATTATTTTATTTCAATCCCTTAAATTTCTAATTTCTAATTTCATCCTTACCTTTATCCGTATATATAAAAAAAAGGGCTTGGTTTGGTATGAAATACTAACTTCAATAATGCCAAGGACACCAGCTTCTTCAAGTGTCTCACGAATGGCAGCATCTTCCATGGATTCATCATTTTCCCATCCACCTTTGGGGAACAACATGCCTTTACCATTTTGTGCACTGATCACAAGCACTTCAATCTCTTCTTCATTTGAACTTGCCTCTTCAAGTTTCTTGTATCTGTATGGTATACACCTGATCCAACGATTATAATATCAAGTTACAGTGTTTTTTTTTGTTTTTTTTATTTATCAAAATTTAAGTCTTTGTAATTTGATTTACGCGTTTAAAAACATATTTCAGGTTAGATTTATTTAACATATTTAATGCTATGTTGATGAAAAACTTGATTAGATTGATGTTGACTACTTTAATGATCTCGATTAAAACATTTTGAAGTGTGTGGGATCGATTTAAAATATGAATAATAGTTTGAGGACTCTAATGCAATGAACCCTTTTTTGTATTAGACCCCACAAGGCAAAAATAACACTAAGGCTTTTATACTAGAAGTCAAATTGCATTTTGTCCCCTCAACTAAAAAAAGGGGTCAAATTAGTCTCTGTATTTTTAATAGAAATAATTTCTTCTTTTTTAGTAGTGGAGGCAAAATACAATCTGACTCTTGATATAAGAGTCTTCATAATTAGAAATTTCATTTTAGGAAAAAAAGAACGTAATTATAAAGTTATAAATTCCATTTAAATTCAAGGTATTCAAAATCGGATCAATGGTCGAATTGGTTAGGCTTCCAATTCTTCAATCCTACCAGTTCGTTTGGTTCGATTGAATAAACCATTAAAAAATCATAAAAATTAAAAAATATATATTAAAAGTTTGGTTCAACTCTTTATTTTTTTGCTTGGTTCAATTAGTTTTTACCGGTTTTCAAATCAATCGATTCAATCTATTTCTTCAAATAGATACCTTAATTAGTTCTTAATCCAACCGGTCTGACCAACTAGTTTAGTATTGTTCAAACAATCATGAATTCCAGCAACAACAAAAAAAAAAAAAGGAGGAAAAAGGGAAAAAGATTTTACCCAACAACTAAACGAAAGCCTCTGTTATCATAGCGTTGCAAATGCCTACCAGTACGAGGATAAGAAACATAAGAAACCATTTTCTCAAGAGGGATTGGTAATTTGACAGGGATTTTTTCAAGGATTGATTCGAAAAGATTGGTAAATGGGGAAAAATTTGTGAGAAATCCAGAGATTCCCCCCATTTTGTTAGAATTTTAGTGACAAAATAATTGAAAAAAATTTGGGGAATTTTTTTTTCCAAATGCATTGGGATTGTGCTGATTATATACATCACACCCTTCAACTAAATTTAGAGTTTGAATTTGTAAATTATTTGTAACTATTTCTAACAATTCTCAAATTATTGGGGAAATTGTGGATAACAAATGAGGACCAAATTTGGTGTTTCTATTTTAACTATATAATTTAACTTTTTTTTCTTTTTTTCTAGCAAAACATATTCATAGAATGATTGGAAAAACACAAAACATCACCGTATCAATAAAAAAAACACCACAAAAATAATAGAGGAAGAAAAGTCTAACAAAGATAAACAAACAGATATAAAATCGACTCTACCAAAGTGAGACCGAACCTAAAACTATCAAACATGTTTTTTCATGTTAAAAAATATAAATATGTTTTGAAATGTTAGTTACAATTTTACATAAAAGTTTCCTTGGTGAGGTTTGGTTCAATGGTAAATTTCAACTTTGAGATCATATATTTTAATGATTAAATTATGTTATTAATTTTTATATTTTATGAAAATTATGAGTTTAGTCACTATGCTTCAAATTGATCATTTTCAGTCTACATACTTTTTAAATTTTAAAATTTCAATATTTATCAAATGATAACTATTAAATTTGCTAAGTTAAATTTTGGTATTTTCAAAATTTGACGTGGCAGTCTAATGTTATGTCAATTTGTTGTTTCCGCATATTAGTTATTCAAAATCTAGTTAACGATTGTCATTTGAGTTAAGATTCAAATTTTGAAAAAGGTCTAGAGACTTAGAATGATTCCATTGGAGAATATGAACTAAACATATAATCACATACATAGTACGTGATAAGTAATTTAATTTAGCCAAATATATTTAATTGCTACTATTTGGGTCGATACTAAAATTCCATGTTACTTCTAAATTGGACAAATTAGTTTGTATGCATTAGATCCAAGATCAAATTGATTCTTTCTGTTAATAATTTCATCTAGTTTTAGTATTAAAAACTGGCGTGACTTATAGAATAACCAGAAAGTTACACGTTGTGTATCATATGTACCTTATTTTGATGTACTTAGACTAATTTCTAACAATAAAAATGAATGAAACTTTTAACAGAATGATTGGTTAGCATTAGTCATTTTTAATAAAATAGGCAAAATGTAATCCAACTTTTAATATAAAATCCATCGAAATACTTTTATCATCAAATTAATTACTCGGTTTAATGAAGCAAAACTTGCAGTAATTATGTGTATACAACGAGGTGATGGTTGTGACCAAATAAATTTATTATCATCGGCTAACAAAATAAACTTAGTTAGCTGATTGTCTATTTTATTCTCGTTAGGAAACACATGATGGCTACTTAATTTCCTTAATTATAGGTTTAATGAAATTTTTTGTTATTAATGTTTGCATGTTTTGTTAAAACAGTCTTAATTATATTTTTGAGTTTCTTTTGCCATCAACTTTTATTTTTTATTTTTAAACTGTATTTTCTAATAGATTTGATAAAAACACCGCTAAAAAAGTTAATAGGAGTGATGTGAAATTTCATATGTGAAATATTTAGTGAGATATAATTTATTATTTAGATAATTTAATAAAATAATTAAATGCGGGAAATAATAAAATAAATAAATAATACATGAAATTAAATAAAAAAACTCTTAATTTAAAGAAAATCATTCAAGGTTTCAACCTTATTTTTTCAAAAATTTTAATTATTCATATGTTGTTTATTTAGAATTTTTTTAAATAATTATATTTATTCTCTTTAAATTAAAAATTATTTTTTAATTTAATGTATTATTTATTTTATTATTTCCAGCATATAATATATCTAACTGTTTTAAAAAGGGAGCAACTTAAGTCGTGGAATAAAAAAATGGATTAAATAAAACGTGAAAAAAATGAAAATTGATACAAAAAGAAAATGTTGGAATGGATTTTATAAAATTTGAAATATTATTAAACCTAGGATGGAATAAAAAAATGGATAGATGTTTGGTATGAGGTAGGATGTAAGGTCAATTAAGTCTGGAAATTTTAATTATGTTTGGTAAACGAATGTAATGGCACGTGGCAAAAAAAAAGGGCGCAACTTAAGTCTAACCGCCTAAAACCGACCGTGTAAACGGCATTTTGAAATTTCCAGATATAGAAAGCCGGCTTTCTATTTTCAACCTAGAAAGCAGCCCAGCCCCCTTTGAAATTTTGACCGTTCCACTTTCTTCGATTCAACAGAATCTGACTTATTATTTGGAAAATTCGCTGAACTAAGTTTAGCTTAGATTTATTGTTAATCTAATATGGTTTCATTTCATTGGATTCAACACCTTAAATTAATATTATAATTTTATTAAGTTACTAAATTTTAATTTAGGACTCCCCCTTCGTTATTATTGACAGATTTGTTTATCTAAATTAATTTTTGTATTAAAAAGTAAATTAATTTATTCTTTGTTGTAACATATAATAATTTATTTATTTAATTTTTTAAAAAAGGATAAAAGTATAATTTAACTCTTAATATAGAGGTTTCTATGGTAATTTTTACAATTGTTAAAATGAGGGGAAAATCCAAGCACGACTTGGAGTAAGCAAATGACAAGAAACAGAAAGTGACTCATATTGACATCTTGTTTAGTTAATATGTTTTTTTGTGAATTTGGCCCTCAATATTTACTTTTTTGGTCAATTTGAAAGGTTGAAAGTCAAATTTAACTAAAAAAAGGAATAATGATCAAATTGACAAAAGATATAAGAGGACCAAATTTGATATTATACCTTTTATTTTTTTCATTTGATTTGATATGTACCAAAAAAAATTACAGTCAAATTTTTAATAATGTAAATTTATTTTTTAATTTAATTATAATATATATAATTGATTTATCCAATTTTATTTTAATTTAACTCCAAACACATCTCGCCTTTAAATCCATAAAGTAGTATATTTTATAGGAGAAATGATTGTATGAAATAGTGACGTCATGTCAACTGTATTCCTTTCCAATAGTTTTATGCCACATCAGTACTGTTATTCTGAATTTCAGGATTTTATCCTGAAAAAAATCTAATCTAAATTAAAATACTGAAATTCAAGATAAGAGTATTGATATGACATAAAACTATTAAAAATAGATACAAATGATATAGCGTCACTATTTTTTACAATCTTTTCTCATTTTATAGAGGTAAACACTTAAAAAAAATGGTGAAGTTGACTAGATACGTCATATAAGAAAATGGTTATGGGAATGGGTCTTTAGTATTTATCCATTTACAACAGAAAGGCATCAAATAACATTCGATGGGCAGTCAAATGAAATTAATGCTTTAGTTTGGCACATTTTGGGTGAACGTCTCCGCCGCTTATTTTTATATTTGAATTCAACCAGTCTACATTATTATACTTTCAATATATAAAATATTATATAATATATGTTTTAATTCTCGATTTAGTTTTTAAAATATATTAATTTTTTATTTTGACATTTAATTTCCTCTATTTTTAATTCATTTTGTAATAGCCATTAAAAAAAATCTGTTAAACCATTACGAATCAAAAAGTGCCAATAAAAAAATATCATGTGGCATTTAAATTTATTTAAAATAAAAATATTAAATTTAAATTAAAAAAAATTATACTATTAAATAACATAGTTGACTTTAACCAATCATGGACTTGCCATGTGACACTATTAGAATACATCATGTGTCTTTTTTTTAATTATTATATATATTATATTACTTAAAAATGTAAAAAATCATTTATATTATATAAAAAAATTATAAAGTATAGTTTTTCATAAAATTATAAAATTTAAAAAAGTCAAAATAATACATAAAAATTGAAAGTTATCGTAAAATTTTAAAAAGTATTTAAATTTCAAGTAATTACAAAAGAAACCTTAAAATTTAAATACCTTTTTAGAATTTTATAAAATAAATTTATTTTTAAACTCTTTAAAAATATTTTTTTACAATTTTTTATAATTTCTACAATCTTTTTACAATTTTTTGTAATAATATTATTAATTTCAATTAATTTCTTTTCAATTATCATATTTTCTTGTAAATTTTATTTTTATAATTTATATATTTTTCTAGATTTTATATAAATTTATGAATTTTTATATATTTATTTCCATTGTTATATTTTTTAATGTGTATATATATATTTAATAAAAGAAAATATTTATATTTTTACATAAAACTCCCACATGGCATTTTGAGATTGACTATCATATTTTTTTAAATGTTTGTTAAAAAATGGACTAAAAAATATAATGAAAGCATACTTTAGATACTAAATTGGGAAGTGGTTGATACTTTAGGTATCAAATTGGGACAAAAAAATTTAGGTACCAAAATGAGAATATAGATATACTTCAGGGGCCAAATAGTGAATTAAGCCTTTGATATACTGCTAATAGTCAGGGGGCAACCAATTTCTTTTAGGGGTGAAACTAAATTATAAAATTTTTGAGAGATCAAAATGTAATTTTGACATGTATTAATTTATAATTCCATTATTTTGAAGGGGTTATAAATTATTTAATATTTTGAGGCCAAAGTTCAAATCTACAATAAATTAACTTGTTCTTTTATTATTTCTAAAGGGACTAAACTGAAATTTTTTTTAGAGGGGCAAGGCCCTTGCCAGCACCCTAGTTATGAGTGTAATTGAGCCAAGCTGAGCTCGATATTTGGCTCAAATCAATCAAATATTTATTTTTTAAGTTCTAGTTTGGCTCAAAATATAATCAAACTACTCGAATTTGATTAAACTCGTTTATCAATTTTTATATTCAAGCTTGAGCTCGACTTGATAATTAAGATTAACCCAATAATATATATTAAGTGCAACAATATAATTTAATAATTAAAATAATTAAAATATATATTAAAAAAATCAATAAGACTCTAAAGCCATTCAAGCCAATTATTACTAAGAATGGCCAAAGTCGAAATTTTTTTATGAAGAGTAAGAATTAAATTATATATTTTTATGAGAATTAAAATACAAATTTATCATTTTAATGACTCATATCTTTTAATTTTTCAAAGAACTAAATTGAAATTTTATCATTTTTGAAAAGATAAATATACTTTTACCATGCACTAATTTAAAATTTTTTAAGTTTTGAGATTTTCCATTTTAAAGCTCTGTACCCTTAGTATGAATTCTGTAACTAAACTCAAATTCAACTCCAACAATACCTCAGACTACTGGAACTTAAACACAATTCCATAATTACCGAATTAAATTTATTTTTTAATCAAACCCGAATAAATTACAAATACAAATATTTCATTTATGTCTCTTTCTAAATGCTTTTCAACATAGTCAATGGTATTTGATCCGCAGGAAAAAAAGAAGAAAAGGAAGATATTTATTCCCCCACCAAACCACTTCGATCTTTCCCTGTACTGCCAACCTACGTCTCCTCATCCCTATCCTTTTCTTCTCTCTATATAAATAATTAATATATTTATAACCATCGACATAGTTTTGAAGAAACAGAGATGGAGCTAAACAACAACTACAACAAGAGTAATAATTTCAAAGGAAAAGAAGACATGGTTAGTGTTCCAATTCATAGCCAAGTTCGAAAAATAAAGCAAGAATCGGAGCATATCATTGACCGGTCGCCTGGACAGCCTGAGATGATGAAGAGACCTGTTCTTAGATATATTTCCCGACAACAGATTTCTCGGTCTCCTTTGGGGCTAAGCGACACAACAATCTCTGTTGGTCACTAGGTTTGTTGGATCTAAAGCTAATAAATCTGTGTTTAAACAATATAGGGAAGACGACTTAATCCCCTGTTTTTTTTTCTTTTCATAATACAATTTTCATAGCTATTTTATTTTTTTATTTTCTTTGCATATCTTTGTGTATATATATATGCATGGATATAAAATGGAATTTAAATAACTTTGAATCTTTGCATATATCTAAATTAATCTTCGTATTCGTTTTTTTATGAATCAAGTGTTTTTTCTTGTGGAAGCCTCACTAATTGATGTCATCATATTCATAGGCATAAAATTTTCGAGTAAAAGTAGGACAAGGGAGAATGCAGACAGAATGGGTTTCTAAATTTATTGGGACCCAAAATGAAAATTTACCATTTTTGTAAATCTTAAAGGGATACAAACATAATTTCACCTTTTTTGGGCCAAGGGTTCCGTATTGTCATCCAAACCAAAATGACTGAATTTTCAAAAAATTCAGCTACAATTCAAACTAGAGTAGCCGTAGGTGTTCAATCCACGAATTTCGCTATTAATTGAATCTTAAAACTCTTAATATTTGAATCCATTGTGTTTGATTGATGCTTAAGGTGTTCTCCATTTCGATCGAAGTTTAGGTTTAAATCTTGATAATTCTACGGATTGTTAGTATTTTACCCTATTTTTGTAATTTATCAAAAAGCTCATATAATTTATCAAAAAACTCATAATGATTCATTGAACCAAACCAATTTTTTCTTTTAAATAATTAACCAAATCAAGCTAAATCAGTTGATTTTCTGAAATTGGTCTCATTTTAGTTCAAACAAGTTAACAACATGACAATGAAAACACTAAAAAAACATAATATCAAACATTCTCTAAGTTGTTCAAAGTGTTTTTGTTAATTGTTATATTTTATTTTATTTCAATTCATAATATAGATTCTACTGTGGGCAATTATATCAAAATTTATTGAGTATATATTATATATAATTTTGATTAATAAATTAATTCGACTAATTAACTGTTTTTCAATTAAATTGATCACTAATTAAATTTTTTAAACTTTAACTTTGAATCAAATTATTTTCGATAACAAATTGATTAATTGAACTAATTCGATTTAACTTATTAATTCAATTTTAATTGAACAATGCACATCCTTAAGCCAAAATTATTGAAAACTACAATTTATTTTGGTATTCACAAAGAAAACAACCAAGCTACCAACAAGTTGTTGGTTGCAATGGTAAGGCATATTGTACTGATCTCTAATGAGGATACGCAGGTTTGAACTTTGAAGACGATATTGTATATATTTTTCTACTCAATAACTTCACAAATTATATTATATAGACCATACCAACTTCCACCAATGCTGCATGAGGGATGTTCAATGCCACATGAGGTTCTCTGCAATTTTTATCGAAGAAAACATATACCATTATGAGGAATCGCTTGATAAAGTTTGAGCCGTTACGTACCGCTATATGTGATTGACCCAAGAAATATGCTGTCCCGCTTTCCCTCGCATCAACCAGTTCGTTTAGTTCTTCCCGCACTGACGAACGCATTTTTGGGCTATTAGCCGGCAACATGAATCGTACCTTTTTCCTCTTTCTTTTCAGTTTAGTATCCTCGGTTGTGTTTATGTTCGTTTGAGTTGATGCACAGGGCGAGCTTGTGGCTCCTGTATAGTGTAATGGTATCAAAGCATCCCCTTCGGGGAGTTGTTTACCTACGATGATCATTTTTCCTTCGGTTGACATCAAAGACTCGGCGTCGTGTTCTTCCAAGGAAATGAACTCTCCGATCGAGCGGATGATTTGTTCCTCAAAATCATCTGAGTCTCTGATGTGATCGTGGTATCCGTATCGTACGATGCATCGGTAAATTTTATTATCTCTATTACCAACTCTGCCTATAAGGTAACGCTTAGTTGGTGAAACAAAAGGTTCCGGCAATGACTTGAATGACACAAAAATCAGCACTTGATGAAAAGCAGGTACATTCGTGATGAAATGGGAGAAGAAAGCTGGGATTCCGGTTACTATGTCGGTGTAAACAAAGCCTATTCCGGGCACCCTGGAAACTCTGAGACCTGAGCTGGGATCCGTAAGCCATTCCATAGACACCTTGTTTTCTATATCAAACTGGTATTTCTTCAATGTCCCATAATGCCATGCAACCATGGTAGTCAAGCTTAGTGCCAAAAGAACAGCAAGATACCATGCTCCTTTGTGAAAATTCAACAAGTTCGATGACAAATAAACGGCTTCAATCGACCCAAAAAACACCAAAAAGCAAGTGGACAGCAGCAGACTCTTTTCCCAGTATAGAGCAATCACAAGTGACATTAAACAAGTTGTTACCAACATGCCAGAGACTATAGCCATGCCCGATGCATTTCCAATTCGCACGATATCATGGAAACCGATTGTAATACCGAGGCTAAGAATCATTATCATCCAGTTAAGATCCGGGATATAGACCTGGCCGTGTATCTTATCTGATGTATGAATCACTTTTACTCTCGGGAAGCAACCAAGCGCTAGGCATTGGTTTACGATCGAAAAACATGCAGTTATCGTTGCTTGGCTTCCGATTGCCGATGCAAGTAGAGATAAAATCGTGAATACGTAGTGAATATGATCTGCAATTGCCGAATCAATCTTCGGTTTAGTGATAAAAATGCTAATGTGAAGTGTAGAATAGAAAGTAAATGAGTGAATTTACCGGGTACGGATCTATAAAAATGGTTATAATCATCTATAGCGAAGGATGAATCCTTTATGGAGAGTGCGTGGGAGATGAATGCGGCTTGACCGGCATAACTTAAAATAAGAACCGGGTAAATCAAGCATATGAACGTCATCTGTCGGAACCAAGAAAAGTTAATATAAAGCTTGCATTTTTAATGTAGTGGCTTAGAATGTGAACTAAGATTGAGCACCTTGATCGATTTCATCGAGAAATGACCGATATCGGCAAACATTGCTTCCGATCCTGCGACACAAAGAGTAATACTGCCAAATGATCTCCAACTACGCCAGCTTGTACTTTGGAAAAACTTGTACATGTACTTCGGGGAAATTGCAAATACGATATGTGGATCGTAGTGAAAAATGTTATATATACCGACTCCGGTAATAAATAAAAGCCATAATATGACTACTGGAGCGAATATCGACCCGATTCTATGGCTGCCGTATTGTTGTAGAGTGAAAAGGCAAACCAATATGGCACATGCAGTAGGCACAGGTACGTCTGAAATAAATAAGAGGCTGAGTCACGATACATCGATATCAAAAACATCGAGTTTCGTAAAAACTTACATTTCCTTAGATCTTTCAATATCGAATCCTCTGTTTCACGGGATGACGAATCTGCAGAAACAACATAAAAAGTTTATTATCAGTGGTTGAAAAACATTAACTTGTATGTTCCTATTACTTAGTTCTTACATTTGATATCCGTTAACGATCGTCGAAGACCCGATGCAGCCGATAAAACTGCCGAAAGAAAACAAAAAAACGAAACATAAACACAAGAAGGTATTAAACTACAATGTGACATTGAAAGGAGACAATCAAACCCGAAATAGCCGGAGTAAGGACCGCGTCGCATATTATCATGCAAGAACCGAACAATGCTAAGAACAACATCAAGTAATGACTACTCTTATGTTTTGCGATAGCCCTTCGTGCTCTTGATTCGGCTTTGGTTCGGGAAGGACTTCCAGTCTCGCTATTTGTAACATCATCGGAAGTTTTATCGTTAGGGAGTAGACCGACTTTTGCATGCTTACACAATAGTGAGTACAAAGCAAAAGTACCACCTGCAAAGATATCATTCGAAGGTGAAATTCGGTTTTGTGATTGGTTTATAAGTTGCCGAAAGGTCATCGGTACGTACCTTCTCCGTCATTGTCGGCTTTGAGTACTATGAAGGTATACTTCACTAACGAAAGGACCGTTAACGTCCAGAAGATAAACGAGAAGTATTCGTACGCACTCTCATCAGATATGAAGTCGTTTTGAGGGATCGAACCGAAGACGTATAAAGGAGCAGTACTCAATCGACCGTAAACTACTCCGATGCTTTGGAATGACAGAAGGATTGTATGCATCCAGGTTTCCTTCTATACATCATTAAACGAATCAAACACATAATCAAACCGGTATAGACACTGTAACAAGCACCTCTGACAGGCAACAAACTATCCAAACAATTTTTCATAAAAAACAACCAAGTTCAGTAAGAACAAAATAACAACAACAAAAATCGAAGACACTTCTTAACATCATAAAACATCAACTGTTATGAATCTCCATCACAAATTCACACACAATTCGAATATCCCCTCCAGAAGCGTAAAGTTAGAGTGGGCAAGGGGCCTTGGCACCCCCCAATTTGGCTCCCTAATTCTTGAAAAATCTCATTCTGCCTCGTAATTTCAAAATTCTCAATCTCACAAAAAATTTGAAATTTTTAACTAGATCCCAATATTTTTTTAAAATTTTAACTAGATCCACTCACTGAATTTCCTCGAGAGATAATCAAGCACTTATCCTAAGGTACTGCAGATGATTCAACTGAAACTAATACAACATATATCAGATTTTTTATAAGATGCCATCACTTTAATGAATCAAATATGGAATCAAATAAAATAATACTAAAATGGGTTATTGATTAACACTAGAAACTGCATTTGGATTATGATAAAAACAAAGCAAAAACTGAAACAAAACATGCAGAAAGCAAAAGAAGAAGAAGAAGAAAACAGGTTAAAGTATCTGTGTTTGGAAAAACAAACCTTGAAGGGATAACAGTAGGTTCCATGTCTCAATGGAGAATCCATTAACAGATAACAGTGGCTAAGTTACAGGTAACCGAAAAGCTTTCATTGGGAAAAAAAAAAGGAGCTTAAAGACAAGATTGGGAATTAAGGAGCGGTCGAGTCTATGTAGTTTGGTTGACATAAACAAAGTGAAAGGTCGGCGGATTTCAAGACAATTTGCTGTTTTTTGTATGGATATTTGAATGCCGAACTGACAGTGACGCCTGAGATTCTATTTCATTTATATATATATATATATATAAAGGAACAGAACAAGAACAAGAAATGGAGTGATCACGTTTTCACATGCAGACCATGAAAACAGCTTTACATGTAATGATTTATATCATTAGATGATTTTTGCATTTCTTTAATCTTTGGGTAAACTATACCCAATGTCAAATTTTACGTTTTAATAGTTTAATTTTAACAAGTTACAACATAGTTATTAAATTATTCAAAAGTTTTCATTTAAATTAACGAACTATTCAAAAATTTTTATTTAAGTTTTTATGCTGATTCGTTTTTTTTTTTAATTTCGACTAGTGAACTCCAAGTAACAATTCAACAATAAATCAATACATCGACGAGTAGAATAATATATCATAGATCAAAATCTATTTGACAACCAATAGAGGAGATTGAAGAAAAAAGCTGTATGGATTTTGATTCACAAATTCGTGATGATTAAATATGTTTTCATAAAAAAAATTGAATTATAAAAAAAAAAGGAAAAGAAATGTTTTTGATTGGTGCAGGCAATGTGAATAGAAAAGACTATACAACAACAATTTTAATAGCTTAATGACTTAAATAAAAACTTTCGAATAATTTAATAATCATTTTGTAACTTTTTTAAAAAGCTCATCCAACGTAAAACTATGAGGCATTCTGAATGGCTTAAAGCTCATCCAACGCAAAGGTCATAACAACGTGACTATTCATTCTGATAGTTTGGAGGTAATCAAAGCTATTATGTAAATGTTCCGAAGAGCTCAACCTCTGCTCTGATCAGGAGAATACACTGGATTTTGTCTCAAGAAAGCCAATGGATTCTACGACACATTCTCCGGGAAGATAATAAATGCGCAAACTATCTTGCTAAATTGGCTTTTGAAAGAGATGAGGTTTTACGCCTGTTTAATTCTCTTCCAAATGATGTGTTAGATTTCTTTTAAGTCTAATAAAGAGAGGAGCATTGCACCTCTTGAGTATTCCTTGTAATTTAATTTTATTATATTTTTTTTTCACCCAAAAAAAATATTTTTTTCACAAAAAAAAAAGCGATCAAAACATGCTTCTTCTTTTTCTTTTTCTTTTTCTTTTTAATTGTGAAAAACTATAAATGCTAAGGTATTCCTCACGTGTATATTATAAAATAACATTAGATCTAATTGGTACAAGGTTTGATCAATTAGAAGATTGGATGGATAGTAGAGGTTTATAAAAATTTGATTAATAAATAATTCATGATCTGCAATTGCTAATTTACTTAGTAATTCACATAATCCTTTATGATTTAATCCTATGAAAATTGATACTAAAATATTTATTTTGAATTTAAAAATTTTAATATTTAAACCTAATTCAAGTTTAACTCGTCAAAATTAACCAACAAAATAATTACTACATAAAATCAAACAAGAAATGAGCATGGAAAGGTGGTGTTTTTTATTTACCTTTGAAATCGATAATCAATGGACAATCACCATGATCCTCTTCATCATTTCCCTTTTAATTCCCAGATGTTGGTTAGGTTTAGGGTTATGAAAGGTTGGGTTTGGTTATTAGTGGGGGGAAATGTGCATGTTGTTGGACGAGGGGCAGGGTCATTGGTCTTGACGACTCGGTTTTATTGGTAAAGCATGAAAAAAGGAGAAGATGGGTGTTTTCTTTTAAAGGACAGGGTTAACTTTATGCTTCATGCAAGCAGCCATTTTTAGTTTTCATTTTCGTCCCTCCTATTGGATTGATCTCAATCACTTTAAATGGGGATTGAGAAACACATTTTATTTAACACCTCATTTTAATTCCACCTCCAAATGGTGAAGACAAAGTGGGCATAGGAACCCCTAAAACAAATTTCATGGAAGCTTGGATTAGCATTGGGTATTTGAATTTAGAATCATCTACTCTCAAATCTTTGTCTTGTATTCAGCTTCCATATTTGATGAAACTATGTTTTCTAGAAGGGAAAGAAAATGAAGGAATTTCAAGGGAGTTGAAAGAAAATAGTTTTTTGTTTCAATTTCCACTTGAATTAAGGAGTAGTAGAGTAGTGCAGATTTCTTTTGTAGGCTATGCCTTTAATATGAAGTCCCAGATTGCATGTAATTTGATACAAAACTTCAATTTATTATAACTACAAATTATAGTTTGTATAATACAAGGGAAGGGAGGGGGACAAGAAAAGGTTACTCTCTTAAAATAGAAAATTATGCATCCAACCCTTAAAGTTTTATAAAATTTTAAGTTTTAATCATTCCCAAACTGATAAAAGTTCCGATTTAATCCTAAAATTACAAAAATATGTGTTAATATAATGGTGAAATTGTATTTTACCTCATCCCTAAAAATTTATTTGTTTTTGGCTTCCCCCTATATATATATATATGTGTGTGTGAAATTTTGATTTTGATTTAATTGTACATATTTAAAAAAAAATGAATGCCTACAATTATTTTCATATTGGATTAAATATAATTGTTAGTGTATGTAAAAAATCAACATAAAATTATGCCAATTCGATAATATTGGTGGTGATTTATAAAAATTGAATCGAATCAAAATTTCATTTATAAAATCAAAGTTGATATTTGAATCAGATTTTATTATCCATATAAGTCAAACAAATGCAAAATATACATACAAAAATGAAAAGGCAAGAAACTGTGGCAATACATAGTTGAAGATTTATTGAATATGTTTGGGGATTTTGCCTTGTTTCAAAAGAGAAAGAGAGTATTCAGCAGCATCGATGAGGTCTTCAATGTTGTGAAGCGAACGCTCTTCAGAACCCAACATAAAAATGGTGCGTGCCTCTGCTTTCTTCGCCAACCTTGCTGCTAAATTGAGTTCCAGTTTCGGAGAGTTAAGGCTCCGAAGTATTTGTCGGTACAACGAAATTACTTTTCCTCGGTTTCTCGCTAAGTCTTCTGCTGTTGCCCATATCAACCCCTTAGTCATTTCTGACAAAATTGGGAGAAAGAAATTCATGTAGACATTTCATCGAACACTTTTCGTGCAGACAGTGAATAAATGGCAATAACAAAGCTAACAAAGTAAAAATGTAGCAGCAGCCAGCAGCTAAAAACAAACAGCCTCACCTCAGTACTCGACGACGGGCGGCGGAAGCTTCAGCCGGCAGCAACGAGAGGCGGCAGTAGCAGGAGAGAGACTTTCGGCCTGATAGATTTCAGTTTTTAGGGACTGAGTTCTTTGTTTTATTTTTTTTATTCCTTTTAGGCTATGTTAGTACTTTTCGTTTGGGCCATTTCAATTTTTGGGCCTTATACAAATAATGGGTTGGTCCAATTTTATAATTTTTTGGGATAATAATATTTAGGTCCAATTTTATAATTTTTGGGGATAATAATATTTAGGTCCAATTTTATAATTTAGCCCCACACTATTTAAAAGAATTAAATAAATTTAATTTTTAATAGAGCTTACATTTACTATTTTTTAAAAAATTTCATTTCTTGTTAGCAAAGTTAATATTTTGAATTTTTTTATAATTTTGTGAATGAAATCTTTTATTTAGAGTAGAACTGCAAATGAAAATAATATTTTTTATGTCATTTTTTAACTATAAATGTTAACTTTGTTACAATTTGATATTATTATATTCTTTTTTAACAATACAAAGAATTAAATTGATGTATTTATTAGTAGAAGAACTAATTTGATTTAGTCCCTATAATAAAGGGACTTGATAGGTACTTTCACATTAAAAATTAACGAAAAAAATTGTACCAATATTATATTTGAAAGGGATAAATATCAAAACTATACATGAACTTTGATACAATATGTAATGTCATACATGAATTTTAATTTTGTGTGATTTTATACATGAAATTTAAATTTGACTAAATTTTCACAAATCACTAACAATATTATCAAATTACCATCCTTTTACATTGATATATTGCGCATACAAATAATTATATTAATCCAATATGAAAATAAATATATGTATTTGCTTCTTTAAATATGTACAATTGTATTAAAATTAAAATTTCATATATACATATAAGTCACAATTTAAATTTTATATGTATAATTACACCGAATCAAAATTTATGTACATAGATTATCCAAAACTATAAATAAACCCAAAACCATAAGCTATATAATAAATTGATAATAGTTAATTATTACTTTTTTTTACTTTATTATTTACTGATTTTTGATAACTTTAGTGTCAAAAACTAAGCTTTATACTTTTTTTAGTTGTACAAAACTATAAATATTAACATTTTTCTTCAAATTTATTTTGATTTTAATTAATTAAATAATTTTGAAATCATGATATTTAATATTTGAATTTTACCATTTTTGAACAAAGCTTCGGTTGATTTTTATATCACTTTTTGTGTATAATTTTACTATATAAATTTTTTTACCTACATCACGATGAATTTTTCTCAATAAACAATTTTGGTTACACTAGATTTTTAAGTCTTCAATTTATAAAGAGATAAATTTTAAAATTATACATGAACTATGGTTTAATGTGTAATTGTATATATAAATTTTGATTTGATCCAATTCTTGTAAATTATTAGCACAATTATTGATATAACATCATTTTATATTTATATATTACATATATAAATAATTTTATTTATCTAATATAAAAATGAATTGATATATTTATTTTTTTAAATGTGTATGATTAAATCTAAATTAAAATTTCAAGTATACATTTGAACCATAATTAGAGTTTCATGTGTATAACTGCACCAAATTAAAGTTCATGTGTAGAATTACACATTAAATCAATATCCATGTATAATTTTAAGATTTATCCCATTTATAAATTTAATATTAATTAATAAAAAACGAAAAGCTATATACATAAAAATATTTAATTAAAATATTATGGATTTTAGTAATTATCATAAAAATATAATTATTAAATCCGGCTAAATATCAGGATTGGATGAGAACAGTGTTTGTTTGATATATATTGAAAAAATGATAAATAAAACTAAAATTTCTGAAAACATTGGGGACAGCTTTACAACTGTCATTTGTTTTTCCTCAATTCTCTAAATATGCATAATTTAAACTAATAAGTTTTTCAAAACAGGTAGGTCTTACTATTATCACATCCTCATGGATCCATTCACATATAATATATATATATATGCACTTTATCAATTTTAGTGGCATTTATAGTTTGATTGGTTGATTTGCTTAAATTTTTAAGGAATCCAATTAATTTAATTAAGAAAAATACAACTATTAGAACATGCGAATTGAGTTTAAAAGATTTTAAAATTTATTTGTATAAAAATTTCAATAACTGCAAGAAATACTTAGCAGTAGCAAAGCTAGGATGTTAATTTTAGAGGTCAAGCTAAAATTAGACGTGTTACGTAATCGTCGATTTAAACATATAAATTATTGATTCAAAAGAAGAAGAATCAGTGTTCTACGATAAAAATCGATTTAAACATATAATCAATCCAACATAACAATCCCTTTGTTTTTATCAAGAATAATTATTTTTAATGTAATAAAATTATTGGAGGGACCTACTTATATTTTTTAGAGGGTTATAGTATATCTACAAATGACTAAATTGTAAAAAATTTAAATCTTAGAAGGCCATGGCCCCTCTCATCCTCTACTATGCTCTGACATTGGCTATAAGCAATGTCAACTATTTGTGGGATTATGATAGATCAAAATATACATATAGAGAAGTTTATGTATTTCGATTTTTCTACATATGCAAAATTTTATTAAAAAAGATAATTCACTATTTTAAATTATACAACAAATGATTTAAATTATATCACAAACCGGTTTAACAACCTATAACTTTTGCAGCTAAAGATTTACATCATCATTCCCCTCTAAATTTTCCACTTTAAAGCTTAGATGAATAAGCAAATGCTAAAATTCTTGATACGTAACCTATACAAGGGTTAGGTATAAATATCTTTTTTATCTTACTAATATACTTACATCAAATACAATCACTCTCTCCAACAAAATAGTAGCTAAAAGAGCCTATACAATATACATTACTTTAAGCTATTATTAAGATATCCAATTTATGTCTTCAAGCTAATTCAATCCAATCAATCTCTTTAATACGAGAGATTTGATTGCACGATTTAAATTAATCCGATTTCTAGGATATATTATTACATTTGAATCGATAAGTTAACACACATTCAAAATATCAGTAGAAATTATAACCCAAGTACTTTGTCTTAATTAAAATATTCATAGTTGATAATAATAATTAATTTTTTTATCACAAATACCTCGGGGATTTTAAGAGTGGATCTTATACATGTGAAAAGGGTTTTCAAAGAAAGGTATCCCTGATATGGGACACCAATTGAACTAAATAGGACCCCATTTATGCAACCTGCCAAAACCATTCAAGTACTATCCCTTCATCAAACAGTACATTTTGCTCATCTCAAACTCGTCCACTCCACTTGTCTGTATCATAAACATTCTATTTAATAATAATATATATATGTATTGCAGTAGCAGACATCGAATTGTCAATGAATAGTGAATGAACCAGTTTTTTTTTGGAGTAGGAACAAGCCAGGAGGTGATGATGAAAGGGTACCCTAATAAACAGTAATCGAATTTGGAGTTTTTCGGTACGAAAAAGTTAGGGGCAAAGAATTGAGCAGTGGAAATGTCAAATAAAGACAGTGTAGCTCTACAGGATTAAGAAAAGAAAAATAAATTTTATTTTTATTTATAAGGATAACTGACGAAAGGATAGCTTGAAAGTTTTTAAAATTGAATTAATCATAATTTTAACTGTTAACATTTATATATTATGTCAATTTAGTTTTGATTCTATAAAATAAATCCTCAACATTTATACATTGCGTAATTTAGTTTCTTTTTTTATTATGTAATTTTATTTTTATTTGTGATATTGAATGTTAATTTTGAAATAATGAAAAAAGATAGAAATTATTATATTGAATTTTTGGGTGTTTTATTTTTTTATATATTTTCGATGAAATTTAGTTGATAGAATTTTCTTTTTGAAAAAATTTTTAATTGATAAGGTCATAAAGAAAATTGAAATTGAAAAAAAAATCAAATTATACGGTGTATAAACTTTGAGGGTTAATTTTTTTTAAATTAAGACTAAATTGACACAATGTATAAATATTAAGATTAAATAAAAGCAAAGAGAAGGAGTTGGCAAGACCTTGTCCCTTCAACTAGAAATTTATTGCTTTTAGTCCCTCAAAATTCATAAAATTTTACATATATAATAAAATTGTAATTTACTTCCCAAAATATTAAAATTTTAATTTAATTCTTTTAAAAACTATAAAGATATGATTCAATAGAATAAAATTATATTTTACTTATTATAAAAATATATGATTTAATCTCGACTCTCCTAAAATAAATTTTGACTTTCTCTTTAAAGTTAAAATTATTATTATGTACATATAAATTTTCCGTAAGTTACCAAATGGTTGGTGATAAAAAAATTTTAAAATTATTTTAAAATTTTTTATAATTGAAAAATGTAAAAGAAAAAAAACAATAGTTAAGTAATTAAAAAAAAAAGTGTACGATCAGGTTTTCCCATTACTCGAGAAAGCTCAACTTTGAAATGTTCCTTTCGTTTGTGCAGGCGAAAGGGAAAGTGAAAACCTACTTTTTCAATGAGTGTGTTTCTGTGTAAAATATATCTGACTGATAAGTGATTTATTATTATTATTATCAGCATATAGGCATGCATGGGTCATTCCAAAAATGGGGACTATCTTTGTTACCAGATAGTACCTACAGTGACCTTCTCTCTCTCTCTCACTTCACTTCGCTTTTTTTGGTTTACAAATATGGCAAAACTATTTAGTTGTTGTAGGCTCTGCAAAAGAAAGTGGAAAAATGGAGGCTAATAAGAACAATAATGTTGGAGTAAATCATCATCATCATCACAAGGAAGAAGAAGATGATGATGAGCTTCTCAAGATCAGGATTTCAAGCCATCCTTTGTATGAGAGGCTCGTTGAGAATCACCTCAATTGCTTAAAGGTTCTTTTGATCTCTCTCACAACCCTTTAATGGCTTTAAACTATAGATATAGCCAATTTTTGCATTGCTTGTTGTAGGATATCCTAAGTACTCATTATTAATTTTTATGATAAAATTGGGATTTGGGGTTTCAAAACTTTACACATGCTTAAGTAATGATAGTACCCAGTTCTCCAACCCTTAAATCGCAGTCACTTTCACACTCACGTCTTTGTTGTTGTAACAGCAATAGTAATAGTGTTAACTTTAAGGGCAAATAAATGTGAAAGTCATATATTTGAAAGAGTAGTGCATATTTTTAGGGTATGCTTTAATATACATTATTATTATAAAGTGGAATATGTATATTGTTTATCTATATATAGAAGTCGGCAAGTTGAGTAATTTTTTATTGATTTGGTCAGGTTGGAGGCATTGGAGATAGAGGCAGAAATAATAGCAAGAGCAACCAAAGGAAAGCTGAGCATAGTATTAGTACTAAGATTAATCCATGTTGTAGCAGCATGCAGCTGAATCAATCAGAGTTAGACCTCTTTATGGTACATATATACATATTATAGGTTTGCTTGGTCACCTAAATATATTGATTACAAGAAAAAGGACTGATTTTGATATAGGTTTTCAAGCCTTTTGTTTAAGTTTTTATTTTTTTAAGTGGTGGTAAAAGATTTTTTTTATACTATGTCAACTTCAACCCATAATTATTTCCAACTTTTAAATTCGATTAAAATTACATTTGAAATCCACTTCTTTTTAATTATTGTAATAATATTCTTATAAAAAAATTAGAGTTAAATAAATTTTAAAGTTTGAATTTTAATATATAAGTACAAAACATAATTCGATTAATTTATACAATCACTTACAAATTGATATTTGATTAGTTTGATATCATTATTTGTCTAAAAAAATGCTACGTACCCTAGCTACATAAAGGATATAATATTTAATCTTTATATCAATTTAGTTATTATTGGTATAACCATTGCTAATTTAGCATATATATATATTTAAGAACCCTAACTTGAAGAATATTTGCTATATGAATGATAATAGTATCTTAAATTTCTATTCTTAAGTAGTTTGCCATAAATTTTAAGCTATGAAATTAATTTAGATTTTTTTTTGACACTAAGATATCTTTTGTAACTGTTTTACGTTGACATGACATGCATACAGGAAGGATATTGCTCGGCGCTGAGCAAGCTAAAGGAAGCCATGGAAGAACCTCAGCAGCAAACAATAGCTTTCATCAATGGCATGCATTCTCAACTCAGGGACCTCGCTAGACCTACTCACCTCTCACCTGATGTTTTTCTGGTATGTTGTTACCATAATAATTTAAACAAAATACCCATATGGAAGATAATTAATGATTGTTAAAAAAATTAAATTAAATCACCAAAAGTTTATCATCTTATTTGAAACTTGTGCAGCAAGAAACAGAAAGGAATAATTCAAAGTACGTGGATTAATGCTGCAAAAGTTGTGACAATTGGGTACCTGAAAAATGACTAAACTTGAAGAAGCCATTGCAGCCAACCAAACCCCTCCTGCTTCAACAATCCCTCTCTAACATCATTATCCAAAACTTTGTAACCTAAGCTTATTATTTATATATGTGATGCTTGACATCTTATTTCCTTGATATATGTTATGTTGTACTGGAAGATAGTTAAGCGTATATATAAATAGATGTGCTGGCGGTGCCACTACAATCTATAGCACTTCATATCTAGTCTAGTAATGGTTCTAGTTGATAAGGTTGGTGCGTATCATTTTAATAATAAATCGATGTAATTAGTTCTTTTTTTCGTACCAGTTACATTGATATGTTCTGTCCGATTTTGATCTCATCGTAATATTGTGTATTAGTTTGCATATGAATATTTTATATATGAAATTAATTTAATATCATGAATTTGATATTTTTTAAGTAATTATATATACATATATTAAATATATATTTTTAAGATTGTTAATAAATTTGAATTGGTACATTGAAATAGACCAATATCAATGCACACCAATTTCAATAAAAAAATGGTGCGTCTACCAATACAGTACTAACTACTTTAGTATCAGCTCCTATCTAACTTACAAATTATTTTTAAAGTACGTATGTATATCTTGCAAGAACAACTTGACCTAGTGTTAAGAAAAAGATAGTATCATTAAAACTTATGAGGGTATAATGAATGCATTTAAAAGTTCATCTGTGTGTTTTAACTATGTTACAAGTCAAATCCGAGTATTTGACTGAATTGATAAAAAAAAAACTTGATTAAGGTGGTGATATTTTAAATACTAAATTAGAGTATTTTGAAGTTTGGGACCGATTATATTCTACCATTAATCATTAATGTTAATCATACCACAAAGAAGGCTTACTTTATTGTGCGTAGAGGCATTCATGGTATTAAAATAATCTATGCTTGTTTAAGTTTGGCCTCAACTTAAAATATGAACATTGAATTTTATTCAAATTTACTTATATTTGTGAATGGTTAATCTGAACTCATTTTAAGACCACTCATATTTAAATAAATAAATTTATGTTATTTTTAATTCAATATCTAATAATTTTATATTGTTATAGATTTAAATTTTATATGATATAAATTAAATAAAAAAAGCTATATTGAAAGGATAAAAGAGTCTTAAGGAAACTGAAAAACACCATAAGAACAAGAAAAGGACCAAAATGGGAAACCAAATTACACCCACGCAACAAACAACTCCTCATGACACCCTTTTTGGCGAAGAAGTCAGCCATTGAGTTGGCTTCTCTACAAACAAGAGAGAATTGAATCACTTTCATACGAATCCAAGCAAGAGTGACCATGGAATCTGATTCAATCACCAAACCATTGCGACGTCTCGACATACAGTTTGAAAGCTGTGCATGTAGCAATAACCTCAGCAATGTTTGAATCAAGGTGACCGAAGAAAATACCTCGGAGATGACCATCATGGTCATGAAGAATGCCTCCACGACCCGCTGGACCAGGTTTGCATCGACATTAAATTTCAGCTCACTGACAGGAGGAGGGGTTCAAGAAACCAAGTTGGGACGGATGATTTTAGGAGTTGGACGAGGTCCAGCAAAAGGATGCAGCCACCAATCAAGTTCGCTAACAGATTCATGATCAGATACCTTAATCCAAGCAAAAGAGTGAAGTTAGCAGATATGTAATAGAGAATCAACATCCCACGATTTATTCTTAAAAGACAATCTCAAGTACACGAAACAAGCCAACGCTTCTTGATCACACCAACAATTGGAGATGAATTCCATTATAAAAGAAAATCCAAAACATTATTAGGAAACACCCAAATAACGTTCCACCAAAGAGACCAACACATTGGGCAAACAATAAATTATTACAACATTAAAAATGGGCAAGGTTGAGGATCTGAATGTTGGAGCTTAATACTAGTCAGATCCAACGAGATCCCTCCCAAAAAAATTTTCGAAAATTCTTTTTAGACCCTTAAAATTTTTAGTTAGACCCAAAAAAAGATTTTTGTCTATTCTCCTTAAGCTTTTAAATTTTCTAAAAATTTTAATATAACCTACCAAAATTTTTAAACATTCTCATTAAATCTTTTAATTAATGTAAAGATCTAATTGTTTGGGTCTAATATTTTAGCTAAGTCATATTTAATCTGGAGCTAAACTTCTAACATGAACGAATAATCTACCTCTTAAATAAATTCAATTGTCACGTTTAATCTTGAATTTGAGATATTAATCCTATTTTTTCTTTTTTCAAAATACCGACACTTTCTATAACAAACAAAAATAATAATAAATTCAAATGGATAAGTATCGAAGATAAGTATTGATACGCCAATTGTTTGATTTTGGATTTAACTAATAAGTGGATGAAAATAACACCTCTTTTAAAAAGGGAGGAAAAGAGTGCAACCTTAAGGGTTAAAATTTCCTATTAGTCCCTATATTCTATAGAAGTTATAGATTTCATTTTTATACTTTGATTTGATTATTTTAATGTTATGTTTGTTTGTTGATTCCACAAATCATTATTATTTAAGTCAATATTAAATTTTTAAAATTTAAAAAATATAAAAACTAAAAAATATCAAAATAAAGAACATGGAAAAAGAACCCCAAAACTTATACGGATTAACAGCAAAATTTGACCTAATACCATTTAATTCGAGACTGGAATATTAGATTTTCAGCTAAAATTGACCCATCCAAGAAATATAAAGATTAGAATTGACTAAATTAAAATACAAAAATTAATAATAAAATTAAACCAAAAATAAAAACATGACGTAAGGTGGGACGTCATTGATTGAACAAATGAGTGACGAGTGTAGCTGGGTTCGGCTTGCCTTCCAAGTTGCCAACTAAATTTTAATTGGGTAAGTTGGTAGACTACGACCACTAATAGAGTAGTAGATGTCGGCTCGGCTTGGCTTGGCTTGCAGCTGGTGCATGCATCTTTCCGGGTTATGTGACTAAATCCTTCCCCTATCGTACCCTTTTTGGATCGACACTCTCAAGAAACATCCATTTTTAAGTCATTGTCATTTATTTATTTATTTATTTTATGAATTTTAAATTCAAATGGCAACGCTCCACTCTGCCCCTTTCACTGTCATTCTACATATTTTTCTGTTTATCACTTACTTGGAAACCGGAATCTCCAAGCCACCATCCTTTATTTCTTTTGGTTTAATTCTAATTTTAGTCCTTTTACTATGTTACAATTTAAAATTAATCTATTCACTTTGATTTAGGTATAGTATAGTAGTCTTGTTGTTTTTATAATGTTATTAGTAGGTATGATTTGATAAAATAGTCAATTGTTGCTATTAAAGTGATGGCGTGAAACTTTTTTTAAATGACAATCTCATGTGGTTGGTTACAATGTAAAATTTATTTTGATAAGAGGTGAAACCAAGGGGGAGCTACCTCACCCAAAATAGAAAAAAATGAAAATATTTTTATTTAGTCCCTCTAAAAATGATGAAGTTATAAGTTAATACATGATAAAATTACACATTAACTTCTAAAACATATAATTCAATTCTGACTACCCTAAAAAAAAAATCTAGCTTCACCTGTAATTTTGATAAAAGGAGTGGTATGAGCGTATAAGAATCGAATCTAAAATTTGTTGTCAATTAGAATTCATTTTAATGGAAACATGATTGATTGGATTTCACATGACTCCAGTTCTGTGACCAAATAATAGTATGAAAAATCTACTTCATCAATTTAATGATAGTAATTAATGGCATTATCAATTTGGACCTACTAGTAAAGATATAAGATTATGTCAAATTAAAGTAAATTGATTAAATCTCAGATTATAGCATAATAAAAGGACTAAAATCAGAATTAAACCTGTTTTATATGTTTCAGCAGCCTACGGGTCTTGGATTATGACAACAAAATGCCAAACACCTTCAACTATAATAACTTCACGATGTAAATATGTTTAAATAATAGTTTTCCCCATGCTACTTCTTTTGTTATTTTCCATATCTTAGGTTGGCAACGTTTACATTTCAAATTAAAAGATGTAGATATTTAAAATTTATTTAGTTAATATGTATGATATGACAAATAAAAAAATTATATTTATATTTATCAATCATTTTAAGGATTATTATTTTTGGAAGTCGTAAATTATAATTATACGAGAAGTTATATTCAAAATATATTAATTTTTTTAAAACGCAAAATTTAAAAATTTTCACTTGGTTTCATGAATTATAGTAATTATTTCAAGAAAAATTAATTTATTTACTATGTATATTGATTATTCTATCAATTATATTAATTTTTTAATAATAAGGATGAATGATATTTTTAATAGAAATAATTAAATTTTTCTTTAATTTAAATAAAATAGAACAGAATAAAATTTAAGTCCTAATAGAAGAGTCTTCATAATATTTTTACTGGACAATATTCTTTTGTCATAAAATTTTAAAAATAGGTAAAAAAATATAAAAATAATTTGGGAAATGATCTAATTTCTAATTATTGATAAAATTTCAATGTAAAATGAATCTAATTTTGAGATATATCGTGGAACAGCAAATTGATTGCCGCATGAAAAGGGAAAAGAATATACAAATGCAAAGCAAAAAGGGAAAAGTAAGATCCAAGTCCAGATTAATTCCTGTCTCTACAAAAAAAGGGTATCCGGATTTAAGACTAGGTCGGGTCGGTCGGTTCAGTTGTCTGCGGACGCCGGCGATGGATGTTTAATAAAAAATGGATGATTCAAAAGCTGAGAAGCTGTCCATCTTTTACTAGACTCCTTTTGCAAACAACACTCCATGAAATTTCTGAACTCATCGGAAGCACCCGGCGGCAAAGACGGTGGATCGCCGAAACATATGGCGCACATAAGTGTAGCCCAATCGGGTCTTTGACCGGCCGGTAGAAACGGGAAGTGACCCACGTAAAGTTCCATTAAAGTTAATCCCAAACTCCATATATCACCGAGGAAGCCGTCGTAGTTACCACCGTTAGCGTCGGGATCGAACCGCTCCGGACTCATATAAGCACAAGTTCCGACGTACGAATTACACGCTTCCAACGTCCGAGTCATCATCTTGCTAACCCCGAAATCGGCGATTTTGACTTCCATCTTCTTGTTGACCAATAAATTCGACGGCTTAAGATCACGGTGAATGATTTTATGTGCATGCAAATAGCTTAATCCTTTTAGAATCTGTCTTGTTATATGAGCAAGTTCAAGCTCCGTGAAAGTGCCTTTATTACGAAGAAGGGTATCTAAAGTGCCGGCGTCCATATACTCCATTAAAATCGCCACGTCGCCGGAAGGTTTCTCGTACGTTTCGTAACAACGAACTATGTAAGGTGAATCAGTCTTTCGTAAAATATCCATTTCCCTGAAAACTTGCCGGCGAACAGTCTGGTCACCGTCGCCGTACACTACTTTCAAAGCGTAAATCTTTGAAGTACGTTTATGTTGGACTTTGTACACTGTTCCGCCGTTTCCGTGACCGAGAACTTCGAGTCTTTCGAGCTCAGTGGCGGGAATGGTGACCGAAGAAGCAGCGACGGCGGTGGCTGTGGAGGAAGGAGGGAGTGGGAGAGGGAAACGAGGGCGGCGATCGGAAACGTCCGGTAACGGAAGACGGAGATTAAGCTGGCGTCGTTCACGAACTACGGCCATGTGAAGGAAAAAGATGCGAGTTTTGGGAGAAAAAAGGATGTAATTGAAAGGAAAATAAAAAAGGAAGAAAGTATATATAAGTAAAAAAAAAACTGAAGTGATAGAGTCGGCTAGAAGGAAGGTGTGAGGATAGTGGGGGGAAGTGGGCTCCGATATTTTAATTTATGAACGAATGGTTGGCGATTTTATTTATATTTTCTAATATTTAATTATTTCAGAGTTTATAGACTCACTTAGAGTTTTTAATTACAATCTCTTTATATATTAGAAAAAAAATAAATAATTTTTAAAATTTTTTTTTAATTTTTAGTTTTAAAAGTTAGTGTTGATATAAAATACACCTCACATATAACTGTATGATTATTTTATCAATCAAGCTAATGTTTAGTAGTATAAATGGTGGAATTTTAGATAAAAATAATTAATTTACTTTTTGATGCAATATACATTTATAATATTTTTGAAGTTTCTAATCCTATTATGCGTATATATTATGTATGGATTTTGTTTGATTTATCGTTTATTGTGCATTGTACTAGTTTGATTCTAAGACGTAGTTGTATTTTTATATTTATATATATTACTTTATTTGTAATAGTAAATCTTCCAAGAATAAAAAAATATAAACAAATAAAAAATTATAAAATTAGAAGATAAATATTTAAAAACCCTAAACCTTTGAACTTTTAGCAACAGTACCTCGTTAACTTAAAAAATAATTTTCTATTAGTGGGGCAGGGAGTTGTTGAATTTCTTTATATTTTTGCATGTGACTTAAATGATTAAAGTATTTGTGAAATTCTATGGAAAATGAATGACTTTTTGATCAAGCGAATGACTTTTTACTAAAGTTTGGTACTTTCGTATCTCTTCATTCTTTCCTTTTCTTTCTTCTAAATCATAAAAAAATTAGGGTAAGTTATAAAAATAATCGCTTTTATTTCATTTTGTTACGAAGTAGTCATTCTACCGTTAAGTTTCATTATCTCTATAACTACAATCTTACGTGGTAATTCAAATTAAATTTAATTAATTAAAACATTATTTTTATCCCAATAATTGGACATCTAAATTGGCATTTAAATCCCATTTGGACTGCTACGTAGAACTTAATGGAGTTTAACGACAAAATTGACCACTTCGTAACAAAACGATAACGTAAGTGCTTAAAACGTAACATTTCAAAAATAAATTACTAAAATATAATCTGAGACAAACAAAACTAATTATTTTTGTAATTTACCCAAAAATTTATTTTATTTTATTTTATTTAAGTAAACTTTTATTTTTAACTTTTAATTTACGCTCAAAGAAGTATTTCATATATAATTATTTTAAATAAATGTTAATGTAAAGTAAAATTTATTTAAAATAAAAAATCGATACTTTTAAAAAAAATTAGTTCTTCAAGTACCACAATACTGTAGGGTTTATTTTAAAAAGGTGGAATTGTTGAAAAAATATTGTAAGTAATTCAAAAAAAATTAAAAATTTCAGTATTATAGATAATCTTAAGTGTAAAGCATTAATTTAATTTTTAATTAAAAAAGTGCATTAGGTAATTAGGAAAATTGGTGGAATACAGGTCATACAATTATGGATATTGCATTAGGTTTTTTTATTAATTAATCATAATCTTAAAGTGCTTAACAGTTTTAGGAAGATCCTTGGAGGATTCACTTGGTAAGGCATATTCTAGAAATGCTCCATAAATTAATATATAAATAAAGGGAATGGTTGTAGCTTCATTTTCATAGCCATTCTTTAAATATACATGCACAAACTTGAAATAAATAAATATATTTTATTATATTTAAATGCATGATTAAATTAGTATTCCAAGACATTAATATTAAATAAAAATAAAAAGATTCTCTCGATATATAGAGATAAATTTATGAAATAAAAAATTATCTATTTATATCATATATATATATATATAAATATTTGGTTAAATTTGTACCACGAGTTAAAAGGAAATTAATTTATAAAATAGAAATGATAAAATTATTTTAAAATCTCTTTAGAAATATGAATAACAATAACTTCTACCATGTGTCAAGCAATTAATGATTTTAATTTTAAATTATAAATATTAAAAATCCTATCATATGTGTATGTACATAGAAATTACAGATTTAAAATATATATGTTTAAAATAACATAAAATAAACAATGAAACGTAAAAATTGTGCATATTAAAGAATGTATAAAAAGTATTTAAACAAAGTTTTGATCAAGTAATAAATTTAAGATTTTACCAATCCAATTGTCGCGGATTCAAACTCACAATACTCATATTTTTATTGTTTTTTGTTAAAATAAAAAAACTAAAATACATTTGATTAACCTGTGATACCAAATTAGTCAAGGGTTTTTATTAATAGTTGTATAGATATGCAACTGGCGGAGTTAGTAAATTTGCATATATAAAAAATATTAAAAGAAAAGTTTTGGTTGAATGATAAATAAGAAAAGTTTTGGTTGAATGATAAATTTAATATTTCAACAATCCAATTGGCGCGAGTTCAAATAGGCTTATTTTAATTATAAACAAAAATTTTCGTAATTTCCTAAATGAGTTGATACACAATTAATCCGAAACACCAAAATTTTATTAATAATATAAATTTTATTGAATTGATTTATATTTTCTTAATTAACTATATATGAATATTTAAATGTCTTTTAAAAAGAACATATTTAAATGTCACAACTCTCACATTACATAAAGCAGGTTACTATTAATTTCAAAATTGACTTAAATTGCAAAATTCAAAAGGAAAGTTTTGACACATTTATATGACATTGTAATACCCTAATTCATGGAATTATTATATATCACACTACAACTTTTCTACACCTTAATTTGTGGAAGTCAATTTTTTTATCTATATTTTATAGTCAATATATATTTCTTCTAGTTAGTCTTAAGCTAAAATAAATTTAATTTTTTACAAAAGTAAATGCATTTGGTATGTATGGTATTACCAAAACTATTTTATTATTATATTTAAATTTTATATTATTTAATATAATGCATTGTATTTTGATTGAGTCTTAGTTTAATTGGTATTGATATTATTACTAGTGCAGGAGTACATGAGTTTGAATGCATTGAAACGTATTATTATTCTATTTAATGATTGGGAGGGGCTATGTGTAGTTCTAGATATTACATAAAAAAATGACATATATAATAAGAACCTATAATGAGATTGACGTTAAAAAAATACATTATATTTAGTTTTTTTTTTAAGTTTTTAATAGACTAACCTTATTTACATGGTTATAAATAAAATATTAATCTTATATATAATATTTAAAATAGGAACCTCTACAAATAATGAAAAAAATCCTTACTTATTAATGTCAAATTGGTCTTAAATTACAAAAAGAAAAAAGAAAAGTTTGACATATATTTATCAATATTATGAATTTGACACATTTATATGATATCATAATGCCATAATTCATGGAATTTCATATATCATACTATAACTTTTCTACACCCTAATTCATGGAAGTCAAATTTTGTTTTGTCTATATTTTATAGCCAATATATATTTCTTCTATCTAGAGTTAAGAGAGAAATAAAGAATGGAATAAGATAAAATTTAATTTTCATACATAGAAATTCATTTGGTATGTATGGTATTACCACTCATGATTGCAGAAAAAAGTTTATCTATATATCTTCCATTGTTAAAAATAATGCAATTTTAGTTGCATTTAATTACTATTATATTTATATTTTATCGTATTTAATATTGTTTGAGTTTTAGTTCGATTGGTATGACATTATAAGTTGGGAAAGGGATATGAGAAGTTCTAGGCATTTTGTTTAAAAACAAAATTTATCGTATTTAATATAATACATTATATTTAGTTTCTTTTAAGTTTGAAAGAATATTTAATTCTTTTTCACTTGACCGGTAAATATCAATTAAATAGATACCAATATTTAAATTCGTGTTATCTAAAGTTCTAATACACTCTTCTATATGTTTTTAAGAAAAATCATGATATTTAAATGTCGAATATTAACAAGCTCACTCTGTACAACCAATCCTAAAGTGCTTGTTCTTCATCATCACTTTCAACATTAACGATTAAAGAGAATAAAGGAAAGGAAGTCCAAACAAAAATAGCATACTGCTCAGAAAGACTTGCATATAATAAAGCCACCCTAATAAGTGAATAAGCCGCCTTATATTAATATAAATATAAAATAATCCAGAAGGAAATAATAAGAATAATAAATTATGAAATTTGGCTTTACTAGGAGTGAAAAAAAAGTCCATAACCCTTATTGGCTTATTCCTTGATTATTATTTTAAAAATTGTTTGTTGCTGCTAAGTTGCTTCGTGAATCGAAAAGCTGAATGTGGAAAAATCCAAAATATCAGGAAAATAATAAAAACATGTGTGTCGAAAATAAGAAAAACATGGGCCAATTAATTCTAAAGTTATACATATTTTGACAATAATCAGCATTTCAAGTTGTATCATACGTGACGTTACTTCATAACTATCACATTTTTTCTACTCTTTGTGGTTATTTCCACCTTTTTGGATTACTCAAAATGGAATTATTTCAAGATATAACCATGAGTTTTACATTTTATATGTTTTTTCACATTTTATTCAACAATGAATATAAATAGAGTAGTAATTAACTTATATAGTAATGTTGGATTCTGAATTTATAATTTATAATTGTTTTATTTAATAATGATATAAAAATATAAAAAGATAAAAAAAATTATCATCATCATAATATTAATTATAATCACAAATTCAAAAATAGAAATTTGATTTAAAAAATTAGATATATCAAGCTGTAAGACACGTAACTACAAAAAGACAATCAATTTACAAGACTCGACGTTCTTAGAGCCAAATCAAAGAACTGTTAAAGAAAAGGCAACAACTAGATGTAGTCAAAACATCAATCACGTATTGATCAAAGCTGTGATAAAGAAAGATGCAATGTCACTACATCACATGAAGAAATGCTCACACCACTTCACTTTGGGACAATCATGGAATCTTGTCTCTCCTATAATAACGAGAGAGAGAGAGTACAAGTCAGGCGTTTCTAAACTCTAGAAAAGATGATACTTGTTGAGAAATAAAAGGTGGAGGGAGCATGAGGTTATAAATATTTTTTTATGTTAAAATATAATTTTATCATATGATTTCATCATTTTTAAATAGATTAAACAGAAAAATTTCGTTTTTTTTGAATCAGTGTATATTTTTATCATATATTAACTAATTTTAATTTTATCGAAACTAAATAAGAATGTTTTATTTTTGGCACCAACTATCCCTAACACAAGATCTAAAAGAGAATGCCAAAATAAGAGAAAAGTGGAAAAGAGAGAAAATATAAACTTTTTGTATTAATTAAATATTTAAAAATAATGAAGATATTTATATCGGTGTAAAATTAACATGGTGTTACATTATTTCCGAACTTTTTCTACGAGACTATGATTGATAATTTAACAATTCAACCATTAAAATTATCAATATAATTATAGCATGTAAAATTTTGAATCAATCTAATATATCTATTATATCGATATAAAATAGCGTTATAATATATATATTAAACAATTAGAATTTTTTTTACATTAAAAATATTTATTTCCTCCAACTTGATATAAATTATTTATAAAAATAAAATATGAAATGTAATGATTGAATTGATACAATATCAATATAATAAAAATATTATGAGAATTCCTTTAAATATAAATTATTTAATAATTCACTTGAAAGTTTTAATTTTAAGATAATGGGAACATCACATCATGGTTACGGAAAAATTAGGAAGAGAGCAACATTTGGAGAAAAATCCGACATGCAAGTTGTCGCTGATATTATTATTATTATTGTGTCGACTTCGTTAGTTGGGGGAGTGGATAATATTTAGGAAATTAATTTGGGGGTTGTCTAATCGTATTCAAGCTACTCACATTTGATTATACTTGTCTCACCACTTCTCCCAATCTTACTATTAATATTCGAGTTTCACATTATTTGTACATGATGTTTGTGGGGTTTTAGTGATAAACCTTTTGGGTCTTATACACTCATATAAATATTGATTACGAGTTTTAAAATTATCATATTTAAAGTGAGAATTATACTTTCAACCATTAATTGAAGTAGAAGATAATTTTATTATCTTACTTAATTTTGTGATTAATATATTTAATTTTTTAATTGTATAACTTGTAGGGGCTAGTTTGATAATGCTTTTGAAAAGTACTGTAAGAAAATATTTTTGAGAAATTTAGTTTAAAATTTGAGTGTTTAGCATTGCTGTTAAAAAATTCCATTAAATAACTCTCAAGCTCCAAATATCAGCAAGGAATCCATTGTAGTTACCGCCATTAGTGTTAGGGTCGAACCTCTCCAGACTCATGTAAGCACAAGTTCCAACGTACGAATTGCATAAATCCGACGTCCGATCCATGATCATACTTTCACCGAAATCGGCGATTTTCACTTGCATTTTGTCGTTAACGAGTAAATTCGAAGGCTTGATGTCTAAGTGGATTATTTTATTGCCATGCAAGTAGCTTAATCCTTTTAAAATCTGTCTGGTTATATCAGCAAGTTCAGGATCCGAAAAGGTACCCTTTTTACGACGAAGGGCATCTAAATTTCCAGCACCCATGTACTCCATTAAAATCGCGACTTCCCCCCATGGCTTCTCGTATGTTTCGTAGCATCAAACGACGTGAGGGGAATCAGTTTTACGTAGAATATCAATCTCCTTGTAAACTTTCCTGCGAGTTGTTTCGTCTCCGCCGTCGTGAATGACTTTCAGTGCGTAAATCTTTGAAGTGCATTTGTCTTGGACTTTGTATACGGTGCCGCCGTTCCCATGGCCAAGTACTCCAAGTCTCTCGAGCTCCGTCGCTGGGATAGTGACCGTAGAAGCTGCTACGGCGGTGGTTGTGGAGGCCGAGGGAGGGAGTGGGAATCGAGGGCGGCGATCGGTAACGTACGGCAGTGCAAGGCGGAGATTAATATGTCGTTGGTGACGAACTATTGCCATGTGAAGGGACGGTAAATTTTAGGATTTTACGGTGAATGACGGTAAAATTTTGTGAGAAAATTTAGGGTTTCAGGTGAAAAAAGAAGAAGAGAAAGTAATAAGTGAAGAAAGCAAGTAAGTTTTTTAAATTATAAATAACTTTTTATATTATTTAAACTTCAAATCGTACTCAAACTCGACTAAGTATTTTCACATTTAATTTATTATTGGATAAATATTAACATAAATTAATATTTCATTTAAAATAATTTTTTATTTTGGTGGAAATTAAATAATAAATACTAATGTACGATTTACTTGAAAGAGGTGAAACTGTTCAGTTCTTAAATTTGTTTTTGTATTTTTTTTATTTTAGTTTATAGAATTAATATATAGTTTTATTGCATTCTTTTTTTAATATATTTCTTCTGCTACAAAAAAGATTAAGTCCAAAAAATAGAGATAATACGTTCGGCTTTTTTATATGAATATAAAACTTTTTTAATTAATAATATACTTATTTTTTAAAATATACAGGGTTATTATCCTATTATTAAAAAGAATTAATTATTATTATACAACATTTATAAATACATTTTATGATGAAAGCTATTTCCTAAATTAAAAATATATAATATTAATAAAAATAAGTCAAATCAAATCGTACCAATAAAAAATAATCCAAAAATTTTAAATGAATGCTTTCAAGTATAGTAAGAGAAACAAAATTTTAAAATTGAAATTAAAAATTTATATACGTGTTTATTATTGATTAATAAAATAAAGTTTTATAGATAATTTTTAATTGTAATGCATTAGTTGAGTAATAAATTGAGGTGGGATACAGGTCACTTGGGATACCAACCATTCCTCCAAAAATTTGTATAATTTAATTATACTACCAGTTTAAATTAATAATCGAATTAATTTTGTGTTTATACTATTCAAAAATTAAAATAATGTCAAATTTTAATAAAATTAATATTTATTGTTTATGGACCAAATTTAAAAAAAATACTAATTTAAAAATTTTATGCATATAAAAAATTTTAAAGATTAAATTGAAAAGAAACTAAATTTAATTACTAAATATTGCTTAGTCCCTTTACACATAAATAAGTGGGCACATGCAAAATGTCGATGTCCCTAGTGAAATCCGTTCTCGATTCCTTCACTCTAATATATATATATATATTTGAAAGTATAACAAATACAATTAAAGTACAAATATGTGTCTAAGTAAACATAAGCATCAAATTATTACAAATGGATTGTTTGAGTAAACACAATACAGAATTATACCATTAAGGTAGAAACAAACTAGACTAAAACCAACAAACTGAACTAAAAACTATCCATAACAACTGTACATGATGGGGCTTGGAAACCAATGTATGTGATTGCGCATGATAGATCTCAAATATGAGTATTTAAGACCCTAGGCCTCACAAACTATTTTTGTTTTATTATCTAGCATTAGTCTTTAATGTTTACATTTTTATCAATTTGAAATTTATTTTTTAAAAATTTAATTCGACTTTCAATCTTTTTAAAAGAGAGTCTAATTTGACAGTTAACATTTAAAAAATAATTTATGAAAATACTAATTAAAACATTTTTTTAAACATAGCAATCCTTATGACAATCCGCCTATGCTTCATGCATTTTTTTTTATAATTTCATTTGAAATTTGATTTTTTTATATTTTTAAAATTATTTATTGGCGTGATATACAAGAAAATTAGTATCATGCAAATAATAAATATAAGTGAACTGCCATGCTAACATCATTAAAAAATTAATATTTTAGTCAATATTTTTGTTAAAAAAATAATTTAACCTTTTTTGAAAGGTTAAGGTTAAACTTAATTAAAAAAAAAAGAAGAATGATAAAATTGGAAATATATATTTAAATGTTAGAAGAGAGAATTTTATGATTATGTCTATAAATTATTATTTTTTAAACCTGACAAATTTTTTTTAATTTTGCCATATGTATATATAAATGTGTATATGTAAATAAATAAGGATTTTAAGTTATAGGCTACGTGACATTCCATTATTATCATATGTTTCACATTTTATATATTTTATTAATATATAGGATAAATAGAATTATTGCAATAACTAGTCAATTATCTCATCTAACCCATTTTGTTGTATTTTTCTAGTTAAATAAAACAAATTAATGTGTTTGTCATCAGCGCATAATTGTTCAAAAAATATATTATAATATTTATATTATTTTTATAATTAAATTTAAAATTTAAAATTAAATATATTTTTATTATTTAAATTGAATTTAAATTAAATTTGATTAATTCGAAATCTAAAAATTATTGTCTAATTCAGATTTAAGTCGAATATAACCTATCAAGTGTAATGGATCAAGCTTAGCTCTATCAATTTTTAATTTTATTTAAATATTATGCACTATAGAAATGAAAATTAAAAATATGATGTTACAATGTAAATTTTATTGTTCATATTTAAAAAAATTTAAAATAAAAAGAATTATTGGGGAAATATATAAAAAAAAGAAAAAAATGTAAGTAAATATAAGTTAATCATTTTAAAATATAAAGGAATTTAAATAATGTAGATAGCTAATGTCTATACCTTACTGACATTGTAAATTCCGATGCTTATGCTTCATTCGATTAACGAAATTACTCAACGAACCTTTTAATTTGTAAAACTATATTAAAAAGCCCAATTTCATCTAACCCAATTACCAAAATCAAACAATAGCACTCACCCATACCCGTTATTAAATCTCACCCAATCAGCCCTAATCAAATTTTTATATTTTTCTCAAATTAACCTTTTTTTAGTATTCAATCTTTTTTAAAAGAGTCGACTCATTTTTTTAACAAAAAAATTGGCTAAAATATTAAATTTTTTAATGATATTGGCGTGACAACTAACATGACAATCCATATGTAATGACCCAAAATCCACGGACACCGGAAAAGTGAATTATAGGGCCTCCGTCTTAGTGAAATAAGTTCGAAAATAATTATTAAAAATATTTATGAGCCTAGTAGTGTGTCTAATTAGGATTTAATTAGGTGAAATTAGCTTAATTTAGAATAATTAGCAAAAATAACTAAATTGAAAAAGGGGTAAAAGTTTAATTCTAAAGTAACAGAAAATAAAAACGATCAAAATGGAAATTAAGCCATTTACATAAATTGAGGCGGAAAATGGAAGAAAAATCAAGATTTTTCTTGAATGTATGTATTATATATATTAAAATTATTATTATGGTTTTATAATTATTATGATTATTTAACGAATATTATATTTTAAATAAATTAAATAGTTCATAAATATATGGTAATAAAATATACATGTGTAAAAATTATATTGGTACATTTGTAATTTAAATACTAAATTACTTATCATTTAAGTAAAAAGATATTTGTTAATTAAAGAATTAAATTTTTAAATTATGAGATTTTTGTTTGAGAAACAAATTAAATAATGACAAATGTAATAAAATTATTGGTACAAATGTAGAATTAAATATGTGTACAATTATAAAATATGTAAATGATGTTAAAATAGATATTTAAAATAAATATATTATAATATATGCTAATTAAATAAGTAAAGCAAATAAATATAAAAGAGAAATAAAGAAACAAAATGGAATAGAAACATAATTGAAAACGGGAAGCAGGGGAGAAAAAGAGAAAGAAAAAAGGAAAGAAAAATAAAAGAGAAAACTAATGATTTGAAGCTTGGAGTTAATTTGGTAAGTCAATTAAGTCCTTTTTAGTTAATCTTGATGTTTTAGAAGCTTTGAAACAAGATTTTGATGAAATTAAGTTGATAGTTCAAGAGTTCATATGTTTCCAAATATGGTTCATGTTGGACAAATTATGGAATTAGGGATTTAATTGAATGAATTCTAAGTTAGAATTGATTAAGGGATTAAATTGTAAACTAGGCTATAAGTTTTATGTTGTAGGGACTAAATTGAAGAAATTTCAAAATTAGGGAAATATGCAGGAAAATTTTATAGTTAAATATAAGTTTAGACAAAATTTGAATAGAAAAAGAGAGTGAATTGGATTAAGAAAATAATTAAGTTTAGTTAGGATTAAACTGGGAATAAGGTAGGAATTGTTTAGAAATTTAATTATTTATTATAATTAATGCTGTAAATAATAATGTAAATTACTATTATTTTCGTAGCCAACAAAAAACCTGAAGCATCAGCATCAAAAGGAAAGGAGAAAGTCATCGAGGACTAAAACGGGAGAATTACAGTGTGTATTACTATAATTCGAATTTTAATTATTATTGATTGCTGAATTTTTAATTGTTATGTATGGTAAATAAGACTTGAGGTAAGTATGTGAAATTGATATGAATATTGAGTGAAAATGAAAGTGATGCAAATTGAATTAAATTGAATAGAATAAGTGAATTATGGAATATGTGGTTATTTGAAAAGTGTATTGATTGAAAAATGAATGGTGATTTGAATTGTGAATTGAAAGTGATATAGAATTGAGAAAGTGAATTGAATATCCTATTAACTAGTCGTGCTGAGTCGGATATAGTTGGCATGCCATAGGATTAGAAGTGTTTAGGGATGCTTCGACCTTGAGTCGATGAGACACTGGGTGTCACTAAATTTCTTCGGATAGATTCGATGAGGTATTGGGTACCAAATTTACTTCGGCTAGGCCGATGAGACACTGGGTGTCAACTATTACTTCGAACTATCCGACGAGGCACTGGGTGCCATATTGGTGTGTTTGGTTTGATCCGTGTATTCGCCAAAGTCCGAGTTACGTTAATAGGGTGAAAAATTGAAATGTGAAATTAAGGCATTGAAAAAAAAAGAAATTGAATTATCAATAGAAATTAGAATTGTGATAGAAAGAGAAAAGTATGAGCTAAATGTTCATAAGTGGTTTAAATTCAAGTTTGTGAAAAATACATTGATTGACGAATAATTAAATTGAATTGTTATTATGAAATGATGAAAATAAAAATAAAAATAAAGTATGAATTAGTATTTAAGAAATTAATTGTTATGTATTTTAATATTTATATTTTTATTATTGATGATATATTTTGAATTATGGTAATACCACTGAGTATATCCATACTCAGCGTACGATTGTTTCCGTGCGCAGGTTAGTAGAAGTCAACTGTCCCGGCTCAGCATCCAGAACAATCCCGACTCCAACACAAATTTGGCAATGTATATTTTTCTTTTGGGTAAAGGTGGCATGTACATAGGTGTTGTTTAGTCACTTGAATATGTATATTACTTTGGGTAGTGAAGGATGAATTATAAGATTTAGATGGTTAAATGAATGAAGTTTTTAATCAATTTAGAATGATGCATTGATAGTTATTAAGTTAAAAATTATGTTAATGATATAAATATTAGTTATATGAATGTGAAACATTGGTGTTGGTTGTTTTGGTTTGAATTTGCAGGGGGTTTTAGGTAAAAATAAGAATAAATGCTGCCGAATTTTTTTACAAAAAAAAAATCCCTGAATACTGGAACAAGTCCCGTTCTACTTTTAATACGTGTTTGAACTTCGAGAGTCCAATATAGAGACTTAATTATTATATTATACTATGAAAGTTATATTAATTGTAAATTATTCGTAAGTTGTCTAATATGTCCGATAATGCCTCATAACCTTGTTCCGGCGACGGTTTGGGGTTAGGGGGTGTTACACCATATGTATTTTATATTGATATGACATTATTTAACTTATATGTTACGTTAATAAATAATTTAAAAATTATAAAATATTCATAATAAAAATAAAAAATCATAAATATACAATAAAATAGCATGAAATATAGTAAATTACTATGCAGATTGTCATACTTAAAAATTTAAAGTTTTAATCAATATTTTAATTAAAAAACAAATTAATCCGATAATGCTTGCTTTTTAAAATACAAAAAGTAACAAGTATTTTAAGGTTGAATTAATTATTAAATAAAAAATAAATTATTATTATTATTGTTGTTGTTGTTATAATTATTATATGCAATTGGTTTCTTCAAATTCAACACTCTCTTTTTCATATCATTTCAACACATCAATATTAAATCACGCACTCTGTTTGTTTTATATAAATTTTGATGGGTTTATTGTTTAATTTAGTATTTGAGTTTGATTTTAATATTCTGTTTGGTGTTTGAGTTTTTTTAATTTGATACTTGAATTTAATTTTTATCTCAATTAAGTACCTGAGTTATTTTTTTTCAATTAATTATCTTTGTTTTTTTAACTAAAATTCATGTGTCAAACATTCATTATATCATTTGATCTAGGTACCAAATTAAACACTGAAAAATAATTCAAATGAATAATAAAACCAAATTTAGATACCAAATGGCGTGTTAAACCTTTGATTTATGATTTTATTTTGAAAGTTTTGCCATTGACAAACATAAATATAGTATAACTACTTATACAAATTCGAGTTACAATAAACAAAAAAATCGAAAAGAATTGCACAAAATTCATTCATGACAAACGTATATATATTAAAATAGAAGACTCACGTATTATAAATAAGCATAATAAAACTTAAATTGCAGTACCTAAATTCTCAGCTTAAACCACCAAAGCCTAAACTTTGAGGATTGAAATTAAAAAAAAAAATGGCTATTTTCATATTATAAAAGCATAATTGTTTACTTATTCAATAAGGAAACAATGCTGCTTCTTTCTACATAAAAATGAATCAAAATAATATATATATATATAATTAATCAAATCAATATTCATATATAAATTAAGCATTAAATAAAAATTTATAACTTAAAGTATTTTGGGAAATCCTTGTATTTTAAGGATTAGATCGAATTAGTTCCACTATTATTAAATAAATCAATTTAACCCCTCTATTATTAGAAAGAATTAAATAAATTAAAATAATAACATAATTAACATTTACAGTATAAAAATATCTTTAAATTTTTTTTCATTTATAAAACCATTAAAATTTTAAAAATATTAACTATACTTAAATAGTAAATATTAAATCTAATTCAATTTAACAAAATTAATCTATTGATTACCTCTTTTAACTCCAGTTTTGGAGTAAAAAATTATACAATAAACTGAAACCCCTAAACAAATGATGAATCGTATTAGCTTAGATTTTTAAAAGAATAAAGAATCTTACATTAAAATAAATGAAAAATTCAAAAAGATCTCTTGATGTTCTTAAAATCCAAAGAATCAATGCATTCCAATCCAGGCCTATAAGGATTCAACAACTTCAAAAGCTCAGTAGCTTTCTCTTTGGTTTTATCATTACACCCCACTTGTATAAGCAACAGAAGCTTTTGAAATGCACCGAATTGAAGAGCTTCCATTAAAGCCTTTTCATCACCTTTACTCAGTTTCCAAATGGCCGAAACAGAGTACTCTGTTGCCAGTTCTGAAACTCGTAATATCTTCTTCACTAAAACCGGCATTGCAAGAGCATCATCATAAGCAAATCCCCTTCCCTGTGCTGTCTCACAAAGCTGGTCTATAATGGCTAATGCCTTTTCACATATTGCTTTTTGGGAATCGATCATGATTTCCAAAAGTAAAGGGGTTAAACCCATGTTGATGAACTCTGTTGTGGTGTTTTCATTTGAAAGTGAAACCATGTGGTAAATCAAAGTGAGAGATGGTTTGGTAATGGAAGGACAAATTGGGTTATTAATGAAATGAAAAAGGGTTTTGTTGATTCCATCAATGGTTGTCAATTCTTGGGCGTATTTTTGGTTACAAGACAAAAGCTCTGCGAGGACAGTAATGGCGTTCTGTTTCAATGATAAGTCTTTGGATTTTAAAAACAGAGCAATGCAATATAGTGAAGCTTGTGATCCGATGTACCGTTGAGCTTGTTCGGTAAGTGGGAACATCCAGTTTATAACAAACAGTATCTCTTCCAACACGTTGATGTTCTTATCAATAGACTCACCGGCGAATGCGTCGAACCCGGCGGCGATGGCTCCGGAAGCGGCGGCGTTAGCCACAATGCACCGCTTGTTACGTTCACTTTCCAAACCCCATTTTTTTAACTTATGCAACGAATCGAGACAAGCACACCGATCCAACTGTCGCGTAGAATCCATAATCGAAAACAGAACCTCCGAGACCTCCGCCGAACGCACCGGAATCCGCGGTGTCGGAATCCTTTCAACGCCGTAACTCCGATTCTCAACACACCAATCTTGAATCATTTTCCTTAACGAATGATTGGGTATTTGATCGAAGCTTCTAAGAACTTGATTCGAAACAGGGCATGTGAAATTCCCATCATCAAGCCATTTTTCGATACTTTCACGATCATAAGTAATCCCAGAAGATAATGTGACTGGATCTTTCAGAAGATCAAGTGTTATTGGACAAAGAAAATGCCTAGGAATCTCAAGCTCTTTCTTTTTATCGCCATTAAAGCTTCTGGGTTTCTTCTTTCTCCAACTGAAAACCATTGCTAAAGCTTGAAATCTGATTTCAGACTATCAAACGTGAATGAATTTTGAGAAATGGGTTAGTTTTTGTTTTTGATTTCTGTGAAGGTTAAAGGGAGTCTATTGAGGTTTATATATATATATATGTATAATAGTGTTTGAATGAAAAAACAGGGGATTGATTTGAAGATGATGAACCTCACACGGTGTTCAAAGACTAGGACTTTGTTATGAATTGTTGAAAGTTTATTGAGAATTGTTCAAATTGAATTTGTGAGTGTAGAGAAAGAGAGACTAATTCACATGCACAAAATGTAAGATAATTAATAAAATATTTTGGTTCAATTTTGCTATCAGTTCTTGTGCTTTACAAAAGTTGTGGATTTGGTCCCTATAATTTAATTTGATCAATTTTAGTCTCTTTACTTTTCGGATTGATTAATTTTAGTCATTATACTTTTTGGATTCTGAAATTTTACTTCAGACCCATAAATTTGTTCTATTAAATTCAATTACTAGTCATGTATTATGTGTACAATTGTAGATTTAATCCATATTCTCTAATTGGATCATTCTAATTTCCTATACTTTCTAAATTATGAAATTTTTGTCTTGACGCAAATGATCATTGTTAATCCATTAACTAGATTTTTAGCGAATAATATGTGAAAATAAACAAATTGACATAGCATTGCACATATGATAATATGTTTTCTACATCAAATTTTGGGAATAGCAAAATTTAATTTAATGAATTTAACAAGTATTATTTGGTGAGAACTGAAATTTTTAAATTTGAAAAGTATATGACTAAAAATGACCAAATTCAAGTACATGTATTAAATCCACAACTTTTATAAAGTACAGGGATTAATAATAGAATTTAATCTTAATAATTTTTTTTTGTGTTTTTAGGGAATGCGAGTATTGAATTTTGACCATGGAAAAAAAATTAAAAAAAGGGCTTGTTTTTGAGGGTTTAAAATCTGAGAGTGTCAAAGGTGGAAATGGTAAAAGGATGGTTCTTGCTTCAAACTCGGACAAGTAAACGGAAGCTTGTTTGAACATGTTTTTCTATGGTTGCGGTTTTGACGGGTCGACTTGGATTTTCTTGCTCTTTCTTACATCCATATTATTTGATCATCTCCTTACCCACCGACCATCAAAAACATGTATATGTCTATATTCACTAACAGTATCATGGAAGTATTTGTATTAAGAGTTAGATTTTATTTTACTCTTTTTGTATTGAATAAAAGAGTAAATTTGTCATTCTATTAAAAATTTCATCCATTTCTACTGTTAGAAATGAGTTTTTATACGTTAGTAACACGTGACATGTCAAGTATTATTGCCTGGTTATTTCGTCAATCACAGTAGTTTTTAATAGTATATATAGATAAAATTTTTAACAAAAATGATCAATTTACTCATTGAACTAATGTACATAAACTAATTTCTCCATATTTTGAACAAAGAGGCAAAATATAATCTAGACCTAATTATGGGCCAAGCCACCAAAAAAGTTGGAAGGTTTAGTTAAAAATCTAAACTTGAAAAATGGGTTTCGATAAAAAAAATAATACCCATTTTCTAAACAAGTTAGGCCTTATGTAAGTTTTCTGACTCGGGCCTAGCTCAAATTAAAAAAAAAAACCTATTAACTAAAAGCTTTTTATAATTTTTTAAGAAAAAAAATGTGTCATGACTGATGACTTGGTTTAAACATAATATGTCAACAATTTCTTAAGTTAATGATGAAATTATTATATTGGGTGGTATGAAAGTTGAATGTCTTATAATCTCTAATAGGTTTTCTATTACATATTCAACCTAACCTAATAGAGCTCACCAAATTCAAAATCCTAGAAACTGGGTTCTCATCTTGTTTTAACTTGTACTTTTTCCATTTTGGTTAAATTATACTTGTGGTCCTTTTATTATGGTCAAAACTAGGGTTTAATTCCTGTTCTTTAATTTAGTATGGTTTTTCTCCTTTATAATGTCATTATCAGTTTAAATAATTAACCATTTCAATTAAAATGTTAATGTGATTTTTTTTCTTAATAAAAAACTTTTTTCAACTCTTTTTTGGGTGTTGGTAAAAGTAATTTTAAGAAAAATCTACATTAGTAATAAGATTATAAAAAAGGATTAAATTTTTAATTTGAAGACAATAGAAGGATTAAAAACAAAATTTGACACTATTTTTTTATTTGTTCACAAACAAGTGGGAAACTGTGTTAAAACCAAAGGCTATTAAGCGTAAGCCATATATACAACTAATATAGATAGGGGGTATTTATTTTCAAATTTGTCATAAGGATCATGTGGAGACAGGTGAGGATTAAGTCAAAGCAAAATACAGTCCATAAAATAGAAAATAAAAACTCTAGGGTGGGATAATATAATTTTGATCCCTAAACTTAAAAATTAAGTTTACTTTAGTATTTGTATTTTTTATTATCTATTTCTGACACCTTAAATTTAACAATTAAGTTTATTTTGATTTTTGAACTTGATAAATATAAAAAAATTGATGATTTAACACTCTAAAATTTTATCATATCATCACTTGAATCGATGGTTGAATAGGTCAAACCACTAATCCTCAATTCAACCATTTTAACCAGATCAACTGTCAAACCAACAATAATTAATTAATTAATTAGAAATTTATAAAAGCCTATAATTTTTTTTTTAAATTATTAAACTAGTTCAACATATTCAATTGTTGATTTTTTCTCGGTTTTAGATTTTTACCACTTTCAAGCTATTTATGAATCAACTCAACTCTTTTGTTTTGACTATATCAATTTCCACTCCATCCGATCTGATCCTATTCCAATATCGCTAGCCACATCATAAAATCTTGATAGCATATAAATTCAGGGATCAAAATGAATATAATTGCTAAGTTACAGGACCAAAAAAAGTTACATTACTAAATTCAGGGGCCAAAAATTATATTATCCCTTCCAAAAAAAAATTTTAATTTATATACATGGGATAGGATTTTGCATCCTAATTATTCCATGTCCAAACAAATAAACTATACAGATATTCAATCTGCTGCAAAATCTATGATAAATTTGCCAAGTTAAAAATCTTTTAAATAAATCAAATCTGCAATTATTCTTGCCTTATATAAGGAGATGAACTCATTTCTGTACTGTAAAACGAATCGTCCCCATGGATTTCGTACATGTTCTCGTTTTTCTCTTCGTCCCATTTCAGTACTTCCCTGATATATTTGAATGCTTCATCGATTGATCTGCGTTCTCGCCCTTTAGTTTGCCAAACAAACAGTTTTTGGCCGCATATCGATGAATATAGTTCCTTGAATTTCACCGCTACGTAATAGTATGCTTGTTGTGCCAGGGCATGGTGGTTGTGGTGTGCCCTTAAGGGGCTGAAATCTCTGAACCATTCACAGGTGGATAAAGGGGTTCGGTTTATCTTGTTCTCCAAGGCATCGTATTTGGTCAACAAAAGCACGAAAGGAATGTCTTTAAACGATGGGTGTCTCACCAGATTCTCGAACATATCTCTGCTAGCCAACATTTTGTTATAGATGGGGCCTGTACCACGGGACCACATCTCGTCGTAATCGGTTAAAGCAACACAGAAGCTCACTGCCCTTACGTCTTCAAACATTGCTAGCCATTTGCAACCGTCATGAAGTCCCTTGGAATTTATTCGGATTAGTTGGTACCTAATACAACAGTGATTGCCAATAAAAGAATATAACATATAGAACAGTTACTCCCGGCAGAAGCAAAGAAAAAAAATCAAATAATGGACCATTAGAGGGGGACAAGATTCTACTTGGTCAAGGAAGGAGGGCATTCGAAGTTGTTGTCGTATATTTCAGACATGGGGCTTCTATCATCAAATGAGAATTCAAGGGAGGCAAGACCATTACTTTGAGTAACTCCCTCGGCATACAATATATCCTTTTCTGAAGGTTCATACTCATTGCTCGATATTTCAACAGCCTGCAGAAAGGAAAAGAAAAACAGTTGCAAACACAAAACCGAGGAAACAATTCCTAAGCCAAGGATGAGCTACGCTCAATTAAACGTTGCATACAACGTGAAATTAACTAAAAATATTGCATAACTCATCTGGTTAACAAGAACAATGCCTTCCTACTGAAATCCCATAAAGCAAATATAGAAATTCGAGAACAGTGACTTGTTAAATGCTTCATAAAACACACAACGATGAACTGATGTGTCATACCCTTTCCAGAAAGTATTTGGCAACATCTGGAAGATGATGGAGTTCCTCGATTCTCTTGCATGTTTCCTGAATGGCAGGATCCTTCCAGAGCTCGTCTACAGTACGTGCATACTCCCGGGTTGCGGCAGGAAAGAATTTATCGAAGTCTCCCATAGCCACAATATCCAATAACCAATCAGAAAAATGCTTGAACCTTGGGTTAATTGAATAGATACACTGGTTACTTCCATCAATTCCTGTTTCATCTGTAATCAATTTTCATAATTAGCACATAACATTATTTGTTCATGGAAACAAGAAATACCCTCTATTTACATGTAATATCACAAATGTACTTTCATGTATTCAAACAAAATTGTATAGTTTATGTTAAAAAGTTAAATTTAAGTTCTAATGAGCCTCCTAACATACCACAGGTTGCAAACATCATCTTACCCTCAGAAAGCATGCTTCTTGACGACGTTTGGTTTCATAGATCATTAAAAAGTTCATTAATAATCCTAAAAATATCTATTAATGAAGACTGGTTAAATAGACAGAACAAAGCAGTGGCTGAGACTGGCTAGGATCGACAGGGAGAAAAATTGTCATAAAATCTGGCTAGGATCGAGACCTGAGTCAGACTTTTCAGCATCCAAATTGTTAGTTCTTAACTCCGATAAAGCTTCTTCTTCAAATCTTTCTCGTCCTTCAAGTAATACACTAAGATACTTGTACATGTTACTTTGAATCATATGCTTGATGTTCCCCATCTCTTCTGGAGAGAATCCATTTCCATATAAAACTTTGCCTGTTCAATGGATTGAAAAGAAAATGTGTTACCACAAAAGAACAATCATTCTAGCATAAGAAAGGTTGAAGTTGCTAGAGATCCTATACTTGGTCAAATCATTCAATCCAGATAGCTACAAATGGAAAAGTGAAAATTGAAAGAAAACAAGTAATTCCCACAAATATTCATGCTTATATAGGGTATTATTTTTAATTAGTTATTCCCACAAATGTTCATATTTATAGGGTATTGTTTTAAATACCGAATTTGCCAATATTAAGAATGAGACCAGAACAAATATATCAAGGAAGGATCAGACAGATGCTTGTAGACACAAACAACACTAAGTATTTTACCTAATCATAATGGAACTTATATTTAGCAAGGAACGATTATAGAAGCAGGAGAAATGAAAGTAAAATGCATGCAGTCAAAATAGTTTGAAACAGAAACCATACCTGCTTGAAGATGGTACTGGTTCCAGATCCTTCCAACCCAAATAGTAGCAACTTCTGTACCCTTCCATGCCCCAAATACTCAGGCACTGACCTCCCTGAAAAGGTAGTTGGATCTTCTTGTGGCCCATGAGGATTTGTAGGAGGTACAGGCAGGGAAAACAATGAACAACAGAAACGAGTAAAAGCCTGCCTACCAAAAATCAAACTCTACTGAATAAAAAAACCAATTCAATCACTCATTGAATTTTAGAATTTATATCTAGTGTAAAGATTACAAGAGAACCTTTTCCCATATCTTGCCCTTGATGTTATTTTGACCTTCCTCCTCATAAGATCCATCTTCGTATACCCAAAAATGAGTATCCCTGGGGCATTGTACCTTTGCCAGCTGAAATAAAATTAAAGTACAAATCAAATCAAACCATTATACAAAGTAGTGCCCATGCTGAAAAAAAAAAGAAAAAAAAAACTGTTCCAACCATCAGAATTAGGAATCATGCTTTAGAGAGTGAAAAAATATTGCCAGGATGACCTTAAATTTTGGACGAAAAGTATCAACTATATTCTAATTTCTAAGCATGACTCCATAAATGAATTCTTTTATCTCCTCATATACCAAGCCATGACGATCTATCACCAGAATTATAATTTATGTATATGTGTTTATGCATTTTCCAATAAACATCATCAAAAATAAAATGAAGGTTTTGCTTAAAAAAGGCAAGCACTCAAAAAAATTAGTCTTTGATCTAAGAAATTCTTTACTCTCAAGCAATGAAGAAATGGTATGCAATAAGAAGAAAAGAAGTAATTTAAGTACCTTCAACACTCTAAGCTCAGTCTTTGTGATTTCGCGGCCATTGATGAAAACCCTTGTATTCCCATTGCTAGCATCCTTTTTCAGCTTACTACCAATATTCAACTTGGAACTAATTATACTGTCAGGCTTTTCCCCTTCCTAAAATTCCAATTCAAAGGTCAAACACATGAAACTAATAATAATAATAACAAGAATAATCTATTTTGAATACAGAAATTTACCTTTCCCCAAAATCCAGAATCCTTATCATACCAATACCTGCCAGGCTTCAACTTCTGAGGTGGTACTGGACACCCAAAAAGCTCAGCCAATTCTTCATGATTCAATTGTCTCCCATTCACAACCAACTGCTCAGGCCTCAATTGATTGGCCGCGCATTCCTTCTCAGCCTTCATTATTTGCTGAACCTCTAAGGGACTACAAACTTTCCTCAATAACCTGGAACTCTTCCCAAGTCTAGACCTCTTAGCTTCATCAATAGGCTTTTTAATGCAACTCACACACTTCCTTCCTTCAGGCATTGACCCCATAGCCTTAAGCAAACAGTTGCTACAATACCTCGCATCACAAACCAAACACGCCTCTCTTTCCTTCAATCTACTCCGTTTCCCACACCTGCTACAAATCCCTCTCTTCTTCTGCTTCACTATCCCCCTCGTTTCCACATTTTCCGCTAAAGCACCACGACCCGCCACGCTGGATTGCGAAGAAGTGTACCCATCATCATCATCATCATCTTCTTCTTCATCATCATTTTCCGAATCTTTCGGCGTATTAAACGTCACAACAACATTCTTCTTATCAGGGTGCTGCTGCTGAGACTGCTCCGGCGGCGGCGGTGGCGGCGACTTATCAACCTCGATCTCAGAATCATAATCCCCGTTTCGAGAATCAATCTGAGATCTTGAAGCTGAAGAAGGTCTCTGACTTTCTAAAGGACTTCCATTTCTAACAGCATACCGATTCTTTTTAAAACTAGAGAATTTAGGTTTACTAGGGATTGAAGCAGCGACAGGAATAGAAGATATATCAGAAGCAGAAAGGGAATCCAGATCGAGTGGATCAACACGAGGAACATCATAAGGAATAGGAGGACCTTCATATTCAATAGCGATCGAGTAATCGAGATGATCCTCGTCCGGTAACGGGGCTCCGACCGGTAACATTCTTCTAATTACATCTTCCCATGCTCTATTCTCTTCTTCAGCTTCTTTAGCTGCCATGGTGAGTCAGATTCCGAGTTTCTGAATCTCTGAGTTCGAGTCCAAGCTTCCACCTCAGGTGGCAGCTACGGCAGCGCTTAGGGAGTTGGCAGAAAGTAAACGGAGGAAAAATTAACGCTGAAGAATCAGTCCGTTATATTTGACGCTTTCAGAGTATATGACTCAGTTTGAACGAGTTCGAGTTGGAAAATTGAGTTACCTAAAAGCGAAAATAAAATTCAAAATTCACGCCATTGGGGACCTTTATATAGATTTATAATTTATGGAAAATTACAAACAAGTGCAACGTAACTAAATATTTGGATTTTTGTTGTAATCTCAAACTCTATTAAAATTTAGGGTTAATTCAAAATTAACCCTTAAACTATATCCATTTTTTCAAATAGATATTTAAACTATAGTGCCGTTACCCATTTAATCCCAGACCTTAACCCCGTTAGTTCAAAAGAATTTTAGTCCAACCAGAAGCTGTCATGTCACCATCCACCTCTATTTTTTTTGAAAATTACATGAAATTTAAAAAAAAAGGGAAAAAAGAAAAAAATATATTTTTAATTAAATTTATTATAGTAATTAAATTTCCAATCTGTTTCCATCTACTCAATTAGGGTTTAATTGTTTTCAAAATGGCATCATATGGCATCATATTCCTTTCCCCTTCTAAACCCTCTAAATTATTAGTTTTTTAAATTTATTATTGCAATAAATTTAATTATTTTTTAAAAGAATTTCATGTAAAATTTTTAAAATGTGGATGGTCACAATGGCAGCTTCTGAATGGAAATTTTTATTTTAGACTAACAATGGTGAGATTTGAGAAATTTTAAATATTCATGTTAATAAAACAATTGCACATTTAAGAAAATAAGTATAATGTAGGGGGTAAATTTTTAATTAAGTCTAAAATATATCTTATCTGATCGATTCGAACAATTCGATTCGATAATAAAAAAAATCAAATATTTAAACTCATTTTACTAAATTCCAAATTTATATGAACTTAAAATTAATTAAATCAAAAGCATTTAAACTAAACCTCAAAATTCTCCAACCGAATTCAAAAAATGATTGTATAAAATCGTTAAACGATGATAAGATATGTCATTTCCATTGTCACATAATTGCATTTATAGAAAAAATCGATCATGCATTTTATTCTTTTAAATCCATCCTTCATTGATGAATTGCTTTTTTTTTATAATTTAATTATTACATGTAATGCATAATCCACAGTTGACTTATTTTATAAATGTGGTACGTGGCGTTAATTGAATGGAAGTAGATGTGGTATAATTATTTCATACCATTATTTTTTTCTTCCTCAACTCAAAATAATAGACAAGTTAATTATGATAGGCTATATCAATAAGCAATTCTTTTATTAAAATTTCCATTAAATTACTATTAAAAAATGGTTCATGCACGTCAGTACGAGGGACATGTGGCATGTCACGTGTAACTGTTTATTTATTTCATTAATCACGTCAGTTTTTAATAGTAAAAATAAATTAAATTTTTAACAAAAATGATCAATTTACTTTTAATCTAACATAAAAACACTAATTTATTATTTTCTTTTAAATAAATTGAAAAATATAATCTAATTCTTAATATAAGGATTTCTATAATACATTTACCTAAAATATTTTTTAAGTTGGAGTCAACTTAATTCACTAAACCGATACATCTTAATAAAATAAATAAAATATTAAAAAATATATAATTTTATACTAATATTTATATAATTTAAAATCTTTTTAATTTAAACTAATATTGAATTTCAGTTAATTCAAAATTATTAAAGTCCATCCAAAACCAACTCAACAAACTAACCACCCAAACCGTGGACCGGTATGGTCAGAACCCGTTCGAGCTCAAAAAAACCGGCAGCTACTATACAAAACAATCTTTTATGTTATCCGTAACAAATTTATCCTTTTATTGAAAATTATATTGGTATTAGTTCCGCCGTAGATGGAGGCCGCCGCCGCCACCGCCACTTTGGTTGGATCTTCTTTACATTTACATCCACCACCTTCAAGCTCTGTTACCAGATCGACTGTTTACGCTGCCAGACCTCGCCTCTCCTTCCCGATTAAGGTTTCAATTTGCTCACTGTTCTTTTCATTTATACCAGTTTTGGGTTTTATCCTCTCTTTTTTTCTCCTTTTTTTAACGTATATTCCGAGTTTAGATCCTTCATTTCATATAGTTATTTGAAAGGGAAGATTTTGATGCATGTAATTGTAAACACACCAACCGAAGAACACATTTCTCTGCTGATTATGATTTTTTTTAAATAAATTTAGGTTTTATGTTAATGATTTATCATGTTTATTGAATGGAAACTTCATTTCCTGTTTGTATCTATGGAGTCTATTTAACAGATTTCTTTTTTACATTAAATTACCACACTCAAGAGTTTGAGAGGTAACAGTGGTTTTTGAATGAATTGTGGCCATGTATCAAGGGTAGCATGGTATAGCCCTCAATGAAAAGATAAGGTTATGGATTGGTATCAATTGAACGGGTTGTATTTGAAAAGTTTTTTTGTGTTCTGGATGTGTTTCTGATTCCTGTTCAACTCATTATGGTGATTTGTCTTCGAATACGAAGAAGCCTTCATAATGGAAATGGGTGATCGATATATGTTAATTGCTATGTTGTTTAGGTCTGGATGGTTTCGTGGATATATATATATCATTGCAACATTTTATGATTGATGCTGTCTGATATAGTGTGATATATGTATCATTGCAGCATTATTCTTCTCTAGCTTGTTCAGGATCATGGAATAAAAGAATGGTTTTGGAGAGTAGGAGAGGCATAGTTGTAAGGGCATCGTCGTCTCCCAACTCGACTGACCCATCTGATCCAATTGCACCCCTAAGGATGGAGTCTCCAATTGGGCAATTTTTGTCTCAAATCTTGATAAGTCATCCACATCTTGTGCTGGCAGCAGTTGAGCAGCAGCTTAAACAGCTTCAAACCGAGTGGGACACTGAGCAAAAGAAGGAAGAACTCTCTGCATCAGGCACGGATTTGGTGTTGTATAGGTTGGTGATTCATCTTACTATCGTGGACTTATCTTGAAATTGTATATCTCATGGTAAAGGTTTGGCTGTACAGGAGAATTGCTGAGGTTAAGGCGAACGAGCGAAAAAGAGCTTTGGAAGAGATTCTCTATGCATTGGTTGTGCTGAAGTTTATGGATGCCGATGTTTCCTTGGTGCCTGCAATAACTCCCTCTTCTAAAAATTCTTCAGGTCAAGTAGATACTTGGCCGAGCCAAGAAGAGAAATTCAAGCAGCTTCACTCGCCTGAAGCCTATGAAATGATCCAAAGCCACCTAGCTCTCATTCTGGGAAATCGATTAAATGATTCAAAATCCGTTGCACAGATTAGTAAAATTAGGGTCGGGCAGGTCTATGCTGCATCGGTAATGTATGGGTATTTCCTAAAACGGGTTGACGAGCGATTTCAACTAGAGAAGACCATGAAAATCCTTCCAAATGGTTCAGATAGTGAGGGAAGTAGTATCGAGAAAGCCATCAGAGAAGACATAAGACCTGCAGGGGATTATCTAGTTGTTTCATCACACCTGGAAGTCTCATCGTGGTCTGGAGGTTTTGGGAACAGGATAAAGCCCTCTCGGTTACGGACGTACTTAATGTCCTTTGATGGGGATACACTTCAGAGGTTTGCTACGATTAGATCGAAAGAAGCTGTTAGCATTATCGAGAAGCAAACAGAGGCTTTATTCGGAAGACCCGAGATCGTTTTAACCCCTCAAGGTACTGTTGATTCTTCCAAAGATGAGCTTATTAAGATTAGCTTTGGTGGTTTGAAGAAACTTGTTTTGGAGGCTATCACTTTTGGTTCTTTTCTATGGGATGGTGAAAGCTTCGTAGATTCAAGGTACCATTTTGTTATGAATTAGATATTTTTCAATTGCGTCCCTGTTAAAGTAAAAACTTTGTAGTGGAGTTCTTACTATATTATGGTTTAATAAAGTGTAAATTTTGTTGATTGATACTTTTGCATTGATTATTCTCTATGCATTTATGTTTTGCTGTTGGAATTTGTATCACATAATGCATGAGGCACTTGTATTAGAAGTCAAATTGCAATGTACCCCTTACTCAAAAACAGGCGAATTAGACTTTGTGCGTTAAATTAAAAAGCAAATTGGTCCTATCTGTTAAAAAATTTACTCATTTATACTGTTAAAAACTGGTATAACTGATGAAATAATCACACCAGTGTACCTTATATTGACATAAAAGGATCAATTTTTAACAATAAAAATGAATGAATTTCTAATAGAAAGAATCATTTGCCTTTTTATCTAATGTACAAGAGCTAATTTACTTACTTTTTAAATCGAGGGGCAAAATGCAATTTGGCTCCTTATACAAGAGCCTCCATTGTACTTCTATCATTTGAAGTAATCTTGGTCCTGATAGTTAGAAATATGGTTTTGGATAAGAAAATGAAGTTCATTTGAAATATTAATTTACTTATATTTCACCATTTAAGTTTTGAACTCAGTTTAACTCAAGCCAACTCATTTTTAATATTTCAATATCTTATTTTATTTTTTATATATTATATAACTAATATCACATAAATTTAGAATAAAATATTATAACATAACATTTTAAAATAAGTAAAATTGTATATGTTTAAAAATTTAATAAAAATATCAAATTAAATCAATTTTAAATTAACCATTTAAAAATATTGATGAGCTTAGAACAAAAAATGACTCACAATTCAATTTGAATCAAGATTAAACAAACGTATACAATAACTCGGTTCAATTGGTCTCATGAATATTTTTAGTTACATGGATGAGTGAAAAAGGGATTTCCACGCATTCCAAGTATGCAAAACGGTGCCGTAAGCATCATAAAAGGCAATGTGGGCATCAAATTGGGACAATTGAAGAGACATGAAGCCTTGGCCATCATAGAAGAACCTTAGTCCCTCTCTCCTTTGTTTCTTCATATCTCCCCTCCATGCCTTGGATCCTGCTCCACTTGTTAGGAACTCAATGCGGCTGAAAATTTTCACTTTTTAAAGAGTTAAATAATTAATCGATTGCTCAACTTGGTAATTATTTTCACATTAAGGTTTGAATGTTTTTTTGTTCAAGTTAAGTTTTGAACTTAACTATTGTTCTTACATTATAGTCTGAACTTAATAATTATTCCTACGTTAAGGCCAAAGAAATATCAATGATTGACTTGAACAAAAAAAAGTTTTAAACCCTAATATAAAAATAATTGCCAAGTTCTAGTCCAATCTTAAATATTTGTAGTCACCATTAATTTCAACTTTGTTGAACAATTAGTTCTAAATTTAGCATTGGTCTTTTACCTGTGAGTGTCACTGATGTGTTGCAGGCAATGATCATGGCCGTTGATGTAAAAATCAACGTTGTTAGCCTTGAGAATAGGGAGGAGGTAGTTTACAAGTTCCTCGGTGTCACCATGGAACCCAATGCTTCTAATTGCATAGTGTCCTACAACTATCTTCTATTTTGCGGTTGATTCTCTCAATGCACACTCCACATCCTATACAGAAACCATGGATTTTCATACATAGATACGTATAAACTAATTTGGAACCCAAAACTATCTTATATTTGTCACTACCAATCACCATTCGATCTGCTTCGGCGTCGTGAGCACAATGCTAATATCGTACTTTTAGACTTCTACAAGTTTCTTGAAGTTTTATTATATAAATCTAATGATGTTTGAATCAGGTCAGACTAGTTAATTGGGTAAAAAATTGATATGCCACCAACAGATGATCTATATGCCATAGGTCTCAAGGGTTTGAACCCCACCAAAGTCGAAAAGCTCATATTGCCTCTTGGTGGGTGGTTGTACACCCACGTATGGTCAAGGCGCTCTCGTCTCTATGAATCAGACCCTTGAGGTAACCGCACACGGCACACTAGCTCTCAACAGAGCAAGGGAGACAAAAGCCTCCTCTTGGAGACAATAGCTTCAGTTGTTGGAGGACTGAATCAATAATCTGGTGAATAATACTTCGAAGATTTCTCTCGAATGAGCCAACCCCACTTAGCAAATTTATTTTGAATTTTTAGTGATTTTTTAAAATTGAACGGATCGGATTGGTCGAATTGGTGACTTGATCTATTTGACGACTGATCCAATTCTTAAAAGGCAATGTATAAATCAAATGATACAATGTATGTTTGCAAGAAAAATTGACTTTACGTGTTGTAAGAGGTCTTGAATTCGAACCCAACAATGCATACTTTCGAGTGACAAAACATTGAGAGACCTATAAGGTCCTAAATAGTATAATGCTAGGATTGTGCTCACATGCTTGCATGACAAGGCTTAAGGTTGATGGAATCATGACGACAAAATTCTTATTTGATCCAAATATAATAATAATAAGTTAAGTACCTTCAATAGATTTGTAATGTAGCGTTTGCGAGGTATTACACCGCGCCAGTCATAAGTGTGATTGTCTGAGTTTAAAAAATAACTCTTCACCAAAGGTGTGGTATCCACAAAGATGATCTCAGCCAATTCTGGCCAAATTTAAAAGTAATTACTATAATATGATAAAATAGGTGTTCTGCATTTTAAGCTATTATTAGTAGCAATGATAATAAGGAAAAAGGAATAGAGACAGACCAGCATTGACGATGAAGGATCGTAAACAAAGCCATCTGGAATCAATTTGTCGGAGAAAAGGACTGAATTGAGCCTCTGCATCACCCCTAAAATCATGGTTCCCCAAAACTGTAGGCAATGATATCCATGTAAGTAATCAATTGGTCATTCAACATTGCTGAAATAGTAAAATGTATGTAAACATGAATACGATAAAAAGTTACAAACCGCTGAACCAGTGGGTTTGCAGGCTCTTGGATTTGTAAATATTAGTGAAGGATTGTAGAAACGCAGGGTCGTGTTGGCTGTTCAACCCATTGTCATAAAAATTATCTCCCGTCGATACCACAAAATCTATCTTTAATTTTTCTCCAATCTTTCCCATCTACATCCATATTGTGTTTACAATCATCTAAAATTTGTCAATAGTTTACAATATTAATAATCCCACATTGTTGAAAAATATATAATATAAAAAAAATTTAAATAACAAATTCTTTATAATCAAAATTAAAGAATTTAGGGACTAGCGACAAAGTAGATGAGCCAAGACCAGCACTTCAATTTGATGCATTTTTTTTAAATAATTATTTATTGTTTTATGACTTGTATTAAAACAGTAAGGAAAGTATTTGACACCTTAAATATTATTTAAATTTTCTTAATTTCCGTTATTCAACCACAATATTTTTTAAAAATGAATTAATCTCATAAAAGCATTAGTCATACTTTTGATAGATTTTAATCTCTTTCAAATACGGTAAATATGTTATTGTTTTCAACCTAGCCGTTAATTTAAGCATTAAAATGATATTTTTATAAATTAAATTTTATGAGTTTTAAAAAAGGAAATCAATTTTGTATAAATATAATTATAATTTGACTCACGTTAAGACACAAAATACTAAACAAGTTAGAAATGCAAAAATAAATAACCTGGAATGCAACTCGTGATTGATTAAAAGCCCCTTTTCTACCCCAATCACCGACCACCAAAAAGCCAAGGAAACCATCGCCTTTGCTGCTGTTGCCGTTCCTCGGCTGCCCCTTCAGATGAACTCTCTCAAGCTCCCCTGCTACATAATTTTGACTCACAAAGCATGTTATCGCCAACACAAACCACAGATGCCATTGACATTGATTACCCATCCTCTCTTTCTCCTTGCTTGAATCATTAAGGTTTTCAATGCCAAAGCTATGGTTAAATTAATTGGCATTTTGAGTCATTTTATTCCCATCGAAACAAATTATTTTCCCGAACATTGCAGTGATGAACTCATGCAAAACCCTGGAATATTCGGTTGTGATGATGAAGGTGACGCCTCTAATTTTTTAAGTAATTTTTAGCACTCATCTAATTAATTCCTATATTTTAGCCGTAAAATTTTCATCCTATATATTGGACTGCAATTTTTCATCTGATTTATGCTTCTTATTTTATTTCCCCAAATTTCTAAGGGTTTATTTACCAATTCCTTGTTCATTAATATTGTTTTTTATGAACTCGTATTCAATGATGGTCAAATTTATCCTAATCTAATTTGGAATATACTTCACTTATTATTCCGTGATTAATAATTTATTTTGATTAGTTGTAATTGTCATAATGAAACAAAACAGCTTTAAATTCACTAATTTTAGACACAATTTAATAGAAAAGATTTTATTGAAAATTACTCAAACTACTAAATTTTATGTATAAATTAATTTTAAAATATAACACCCTTATACTATTATTTGCTTTTGCTTTTGCTTTTGCTTTTTTATAATTAAAATACCCTTTCAAATTTCTCATCAACTTCAAATTCTATCTCCCATCAATTATGGTTGTAAAATATAAATTATTTACTTCTTTATATATATTAATTTTTACTTGAAAATAATATTTTATAAATTTAAACTTATACCGAAAAATGATTACAATAACACAAAACAATATAACACAAAAAACACCTGAAAAAAATGACTTAAAACTAAACCTCTAATAAAAGTACAAATTCAGGATACTACCAAATTCCAATTCAAACCATAGCAATTTAATTAAAGAGGAAAAAAGAGAGGCAAAAGCTACAAGAAATGGCAAAGGCCAATGTCATAAGAGAGGGTAAAAAGAACATTTGTTCATACTATCATGAAAATGGGAAGTTTCCTGTAAAAACAGATCACCAAGATGCAGTACATAACCCATTTAGAACAAGGATGCACCACAAAATCTTCCATGAAATAGAATACCAAAAGCCACACGCATACAGAGTAAAAGGAAGGTCCACTCCGGGCTTAAGTTGGCTTTCGCATGTTTCTGCCAGCACGAATCACTTCATCCACCAACAGCAATTGCGAAGCAATTACAGGCCTGACAAACCAAAGTACCTCCATTTTTAACAACTTATGCTTTTTATGTGGTAAACATGAAATCATGATAGACATCTAATAGAGGGAATCGGTGAAAAAGTACCACGAGAAACATTTCTACCTCAATTAGAAAAAATATTCCAACTCAAAAAAATTTTGAAAAACAGAAAAACCAAACCGAACCAATAGTTCAGTTCAGTTTATTTGGTTTTGCTCCCTAGGTCGGTTTGGTTTATTTGGTTTACATGAACAAATTGATTTATTCAGTTTTTTATATAAAAAATCAAACTGACCAAATACACACCCCTAAATAAAAGGGCTTCCATGGTACTTTTACCATGAAAATGGGAACATACATGCCGATAATGGCAAATTATAAAAGACAAGTGAGGCAAATGAATATCGAGAGCTATTACGTACCCAGAGTTTATAATTTGTCGTTTAACAGAGTAGTTATCAAATATACCCTCCATTTGGGGGTCCATAGGTTCTCCTGTTTGTTGGTTTAGACCAACAATATTTCCTCTGTCATGCTCCCCCTGTATCAACAGTCAAAATACAATGTTCAGCTTAATACTATTCTCTTCAGCTTCCATTTTCTAGGAGGGGTTGAAACAAATAGTGAACTAGATGAAATAAGTAGTACCGTTAGACCAATTATGACATCCTGAGTGTCAAGTCCAGAATTTTCAGCAAGTGTCTTGGGCACCACGAGAAGGGCATCGGCAAAAGCTTCAACACCTAATTGGGCACGCTGTTCCATTTTTATGTAAATCAGATGTATTTCAATAGTTGTTTCAGTAGTTGTAAACAAAGAAATATACCAGAGACATACCCCTTGAACAGTTTTCTTTACTTCGTTAATTAGGTGTTGTCTTGCTGCAACTTCGAAAGCTCCCGCACCCTGAAGAACAGATATATATATTCATATATCAGAGTATATCATGAAATGCTACCGTGCGTAAAGATTCGAACCAAATAATCCTAACTCCCAACAAATATCTTTTTGGTTCAAGGAAATTTGACAGAATCTAATCAAATGAGCCAGCCGATTAATAGCACAGAGATCAAATATTTAAATTTGCCAGCTGCCTCTATCAGGGAAATACACATTAGAGAGGATCACCCACGATCAACTTGAAGTTCAGTCTACCCCATCTAATTTCCATTCTCTACTGGGTCAATCAATCATAAAACAAGTTTGGCGACCAACTATTACAGACAAGAGAATCAATAGTAGATGAAAACCAGCTTGAAGAACAAATGCAAATGAAATGCTAAACAAGCAAAACTTACTAATATAACTGCCTCATCTTCAATAGTATTCTTAACAGCCCGCAGCCCATCACGAACAGCATCCTTAATTTGGGCAATTGTGTGGTCATTAGGCCCTATGTTATTGACAATAGCATTAGTATTATATAAATAGCAATTAAAATGTTGCACGAGCAGCACTAACAATATTGATATTAAATTTACATAAATTATATGGAATGGCAACCAGTTCTACACACCTTTGATCAAAATTGTACATGAATGGGGATGCCTCACATTTTCCACAAATGTATACTTATCTTCCCCAAGGACATGCTCGTAGACAAGTCCCGCCCAGCCAAGACAATCTGGGGTTAAATCATCAACAGAATTTACAGCTTCTCCTCCGCAAGCCAAAACAAGCCTTTCCATATTTCTTCTCTTTGCTCTTCTGAGGGCAACAATCTACAACACCACAGATCAGCCCATTGCAAAGAAACACAGGTGTGACAAACTTCAACAAAAACTATTAGAAAATTCAGTTTTAGACATAATGTAACACTTAAAAGAAACAAAGAAATATATATCAGTCACATCAGCCTCGTATCTCACTGGTGATCAAAACTGTGTGCAACTCAAATTCATTTAGGAATAACAATATCACTGCAAAATACATGTTACAATCACAATTATGAAATTATCTTACGCCAACAGAAAGGAAGACAGCTACATGGGATGCACCTTCCTCTTGATATTCTAGAAACATATATCAACCCAGATATCCATTGGATAGACATATACAGACAGGAAACAGGGATGACAACCAAGGTAGTCATTCTCTAGCAAAAAGGGGAGAAGACATTGGTACGCTGAGGTGAAAAACTGAAGAAAATACTGACAATGACAATGATATCATGAGTATCAACACGAGAAGGCAAAATAATAGTCAAGCAGTGCTGTAAAGGTGTGCACCTAGCATTGTGCCTTAGCACTGAACAAAATAAGTGCCTCAAACCCTTTCAGACGAGACACATGTGCCTGATCATATTTTTGTAAGGTGGCAGTTGCAAAAAAATGTGTTAATTGAAGTTCCGTATGATTTCTTCACTTTTTGATTTTTTCAATAATTGTACCTTTAATGGTTAAGAAGAAAAGAAACTATCATACTCTCTACTTCTCGATATTTGAATATTTAATAACATGGGACCAAATGGAAATCACGCATGTTAGCCAACAAAAGAAGAAAATTTTGCAATTTCTATAGGAAAAAACCAAATCACTCTTTTTAGAGTTTTTAATCAAAATATCTTAAGCATATACTATATATACCAACACAAAAAAAACACACACACACGTGTGCATATTACAGCCTTTCTGTGCCTTGCACCTCACAAAATATGATGTTCTCGTGCCTAGAGAACGACTTGCACCTTTGACAACACTGGTCAAGCATCTAGATCACCGTATGTTCACTTGTGATACTTTCTCTTCTTTAATGGGGAAATTTGGATAAATTCAAACACTTGCAAGAACGTTATAGGCAACTAACAAAGAGTAGGGCATCATGAAAATTTCGCAAGTTGGAATAGGGATTAAAAGAACAAAATTCTATAGCTTACCCCTGCTTGTTGAAGTAGATGCAACGAAGGAGGATCAATACCCTTTTGATTGATAACAACAAAGTTGCTGTCATTGCCGGCACAAACCTACAGATGGACAGGAGTAGCAGTATCGTAAGAATTAATATAAATCTGCTACACCAAAAAAGCCACATTTATAATAGGTACATCAGGCATAACAATAGATACCTTATTTTTTAGCTCAATAATTTTTTTGACTCGTTCATCAACTGAACGCCTTTCAGCTGCAACCATTGCCTCCCTCTGCTCAGCATTTGAGTAGAAAAAGCCTGCATTTATTTCACTGAGGGCTAAAACATTAGTTCCATGATGACAATCACAACAAAATAAATCCAGATTAAGGGTAACCAAAGAAAAGCAGGCAGACACCAAATGAGCAGCTAAGCACATGAAAGATTATATTTCAAGGAGAATTAAAAAGCTAACAATGAAATTAGTGGCCCCTCCACTTGCAACCCCAAAGCACGGACAAATAAAAAGGGAAGTTAAAGACATGCACATATATGTACCTTTTCTCATACTCCAAGGATACATTACATGTCAAGATGTAACAATTTTCTGCTCGTCGCTTCATATCTGGATGCCTAGAACCATGGTCCAAAACTAGTCCCTCCACCTAGGGAAACCACAAAAGGTAAATATAAGAAACGGCATGATACAGATGGATACCAACACATGCACACACATAACAAAAACATGTACAAATAAAACAGAAATATTCAAGCTTTATTACACAAGCTAAACTTAGCTCTAATCAAGAGAAAGGAAGGTGTAGTTTCAAAGCTTTATTAATACATTCCAATAGCAATAAATTCTGTGATTTCCCATCCATATCGTGATCACCTTGTCAAAAAAAGTTTTCTACATTTTATTTGATAATGGCCAAATTTGCATATGTTCATTAAAGAGAACATTGTTTCGTGAAATCAAAATTAAAAATTACTTTAATTGTAGCTATTGTAAGGAAACAAACAAATTGGCAAATAAACTGGTTAGAATATAGAAAACAACCCCCCTTCCCTTCAAGTGGGTCCCTCTCTTGAAAAAAAAAAAGAACTTAGCCTCGTGCCTCAAAAGAAGTAACAACCAACCAAAATTCTTAAAATCATTCATAATGTATGAGTAATAAGTAATCCCCACTTCAGTATCATACTGTAGCAGCAGAAACCACAAACAAAGACATTGAATGCTACAATGCATCGAGAAAGGTGGCATACATACAATGCAAGATAAAAAGGATATATAAACATACCAGCCGTGTGTCTACATCAAACTTATGTCGCATGTGCATTATTTCAACCATAAAGAGATCAATAGGCTCATCAGGTTTTCGGACACACAGTACCTGGGAAACCAAATAAAAGTTTATATCACGTAAGTGTAAAAAGGTATAAAAAAATAAGTTTCCCACTTACAGCATTAACAACTATGTCTGTCAGTTGATCTGCCAATCCTTCATACAACTGCATGACAGTACAAAAAGTAAATCAAATGAGTAAGATATTGTTAAAAACAGATAAGAGAGTGAAGTAGGGAGAGTAGAAATTTTGAAAATACCTTAGTCCTTAGTGTAGTTCTTGCTACCATTTTCAGGATCTCCTTATCAGGTTCAGAACCCATTACCACAGGAGTCTTAAACTTCTCAAGGAACTGAAGGGTAGCTCTTTTGGCAATTTCAAAACCATCAACTAGAACACGGGGATGCATACCTAAATCACAAGCTTTATCACTATGCATATAGATAATGAATAACGAGAAAAGAGAAATATGCGTACATATATGGAAATGCTATGTCAATACTTGTATATTACAGCCATTTGGTTCAAATCTAATTTTTCTTTAATCATTTTCAGTGGGCAATAATCTTAAGCTAAAGAATCTAACATGACTGCAACTGCTCATATTATCCAATTTGCATCTCACTGAGGAAAAAAACCTTAAATCTAATAGAAAATTGCAAAGCTGAGCAGTTCTTTTACATGGATTCAAATTAGTCATACGAACCCTAACCTTCGTCAATGTAACGCTCAGATTGCTTCATTAGCTCGCCAATGAAGAGTACAGTAGATGTAGTTCCGTCACCGCTAATGTCATCTTGCGCAACAGCTGTCCTTGCTATCATAATAGCCGTCGGATTTTGAATTTGCTGAAATATTTTTCAATCAAACAACTCAATAAGATCTACATCATCATCCTCAGTAATCATTTAACATGCTTTTACTAATATCAAAGGATAATTTAAATCTGGTCAAGGAAATGAAATCGCTATAAAAAAATTGCAGGGAAAGAGAAGGTGAAAAAAGGAACCATTTCTTTCAAGAGAGTGTTTCCATCTTTAGTGAGCTTAATATCACCGGCGCCACCAACAAGCATTTTGATAGTGCCTTTAGGTCCAAGATTTGTTTTGAGAACATCTTGTAAACCTTTGGCGGCGTTGATGTTCATGTGCAGTGCCGCCGATTTGTTGAGAACTTCGGCATTAGGGTTCAACACTCGAAGCGACATCGTCGGCTAGGATTTCCGAATGACACCGCTGGAAGAACGATGTGTGTGACCGAGTGAGCAAGTGACTGAGTCGGGAGGGAAAAACTCAAAACTCTGTTTACTGCAAAGAAGGGACGAAATGCTCGGAAGGGTTTTAGGGCTTTCGAGAACTTTTTTTCTATAAATAAATAGATGAAAAAAATAATAGTACATGAAAAATAAAATATATATGGGCTGACCCGAATTTGAAATCTGGGTTTAATACCTTAAGGTTGAATAACCAATGTAATAGGCCAAAAATTAACCTCAAGCCCAAATAAATTGTGGCATAGTAATGCCACAATTCAAAGTCTTAAATAGTAATATATTATTAAATTATTAGTAAGTTTACATTTTAATCATTTAATTTTAAAAAATTATAAAATGGTCTTTAAATTATTTGAAAATTTTTATTTAATTCATCGGGCTGTTAAGTTTTTTTTCTAAAATAAATATAGCTAGAGAGCTCCAAGCTATGATTCAATGATCTGTTTGGTGGATCAATACTCATTGATAAGTAAAACATACCTTAGATCCAAGTTGATCTTACATTCAGTGTCGGAGATTGAAGAAGAAAATTGTTTGGATATTGGTTAACAAATTCATGATATTCAAAGTTGTTTCATGAAAAAACTAAACCGTAGAAAGAGGAATGAGAGTTTTCGATCGGTGCAGACAGTGCGAATAGAGAAAGCCATTGAGTAACAATTTTAATAACCTAATGACTTAAATGAAAACTTTCTAATAATTTAGTGGCCATTTTGTAACTTTTTAAAATTTAACAACTAAAATATAAACTTACTAATAATTTAATGACATAGGATGTAGTTTACCCTAAATATAAACCAATGGATTTAATTTTTTTAATTATTTTCACATATAACTTTTAAAATTTAATCGAATTGTGTTTTCTTAATGAAAAGTTCAATCAAATTGTTAAAATGTTAATCACTTGGCATGATAATCTATGCATGCTTCATTGTTGACGTACATTTTTAAAATTTTAAAATTTTAAAATTTAAAATTATGTATTTTCTAAATTTATTTAATACATGTAAATTATTATGCGGACTATCAACATTATTAGAATTTTAACAGTTCAAATGACTTTTTCTTCAAAAAAAACAAATTGATTAAAATTTGAAATTTTAAGAGTTAGAGTAATAAAAAAAATATCAACTCAAAATTGACAATATATATATATGTTAGGGATAAATTTTTTAGTATGAGTTTGATAAAAATAAATAAATATCAAAATTATACATGAACTTAAATTTAATGCGTAATTTGATACATAAATTTTAATTTTATACTATTATACACATTAATGAACTTCGATTTTGGTTCAAATGTATACATAAAACTTGGATGTTAATCTAATTGTACAAATTTAAAAAAATAAATATGTCAATTTAATTTTATACTATATAAGTATAATTATTTATGTATGTAGTATATAAACATAAAATGGTGTTGTATCAACCATGAAATTAGTGGTTTATGAAAATTGAATCAAATGAAAATATTATGTATAAAATTATACAAAATTAAAGTTCATGTATACCATTACATATCAAACCAAAACTCACGTGTAATTTTCAAATTTATTCCATATGATTTTCTTTCGAGTATTGCATTTTTTTTATTTAATTTCAACATGCTAATCTCAGATTCCAATTAAAAAAAGTATTTGATTCAAATTGGAAGTCCCAAAAGAAAAAATAAATAAATAAATTATGAATGCAATGCAATTTAAATAAAAAAGTGTTTTAAAGAATCAGCATAAAATTTAAGTGTATACGGAAAATGTAATAAATATTCCCATGCAAAGTTTTTTTGTGTTTTTTCTTTAATTTATTTTTTTTTAAAAGGGAAGATAAGAAAATTAAAAATGAAAGCATCTTATTCCGTATTAGCGTAAGTTACTAGGAAAAGAAAGGGATTATTTAAAAATACAAAGAGAAGTTGTTGTTTTTTTTAAAATCATACCTTCTGAGTTTAATTTTATTCCGGTTCAACTAATACTTTTTCGATAATAATAATTTTAATATTCGAATTCATTTCAATTATTCAGAAAATAAATTTATTGTCACTTTTTTTACTACTAAATTTTGTGAAGAACAAAGATATTTGGATAAAATATAAAAATAAGTTGTACAATATCTATATTTATATTTAATTCTATGACTGAGTTGTACCACAAGTTAACCTGACACAAATTTAGTTGATAAAATATTAAAATACCATCTATATCTATATCTATATTTAAGTCATTGATGAGTTTGTGTCATAAGTCAATCGGACACCAATTCAATTGAGAAATTTCTAAAATACTATTTTATATGCAAAGTAAATTATAGCTTTATGAGGGTGTTCTTTGTCTTTTTATATATTTTTTTATAAAATATAAGATTAAAAAACTTAATCATGTTAATATTTGAACCCACAACTCAATAAATTTTAAACACTTCACTTTTCTTTTGCTCAAAAATTAAACAATTCATTTCTCTATTTTTAATATAAACCTCATTTGATCTTTAGATAAAATTTTAATAAATATATTTATTACATAATTTTGTTTATATTTATGTCATTTTTGCGTGTATTTGAGTATGACGAAAAAAATAGAGCATTTGTTCAAAGTGTTATTAATTGAACAAACGCTGTTAAAACTTTAAAATATTTTAATTGAATCTTCAAAATATTAATATGGTATGAATAAAATCTTTGTTCACCTAACTATCAAATTAGAAATTAAATTGTTGAAATATAAATATATTTAAAATTTGATCCAAGTGTTCAAATACATTCTAAATCAAACTAAAGTTTCAGTTAAGTTAACTATTATTAAAAATTTTGCATCATAATTTAGGGATATTTAATGCAATTAATCCATTTTTTTATTTGTGTATATATATACACACATGGAGGTAGAAGAAGAAGCAAGTAAAAGTCATTAAACAGCTTTCTCTTTTGTTCATTCCCAAAAACCATTCCCTTTATATATATACATAAAATTATCATATAATCATTGCAATACTACACTTTTCTCTCAATATATATATTATTACATATATATATGTGCAAGTTTTCTTTTGTTGGCCCCTTGAATTTTTCTTTCTTTAGGTAAATTCTACATTCAAAGGGTTTTGATTTTCTTTCCTCCCTCAGCTACCCAATAATCCGTGTTTGTTCATATCTTCTTATTGGATTCTGTGAGAGAAAGTATTTTTCAGTGAAACCCTATTTTTTTCGAGAATAAAAATGGAGGAAAAAGGGGGTTTCGATGAACAGTGTATGAATCGGATTCCCGATCTTTCACTGCACATTAGCCCTCCCAACACTGCTCCACCATCGATTTCCACAGCTACTACCAGCGAAAGCCATTCATCGACCTTTGATATTTGGAGCAACAAACAGTACGATGCCCTAAAACCCTGCAGCAGCTCCCAAGCAGCTGAAACTGAGCTTTCTTTAGCTAATCCACTAGGTCCAGTCGGCAGTGGCTTAGAACCTGAGAGTTGCCCACGGCAAATTCATCTTCTCAAATGCGGTCAACTAAGTGATATAAACTATGGGGTTTCATGGCTTGATGATATGCCAGAACCAGGTTTGAAACCCATCAAGGGAATCCCAATATATACGGATCCTCGTAAGTCACGGCCGCTATATCAAGTGTCCCCTTATTCGTCTTATAATTGTTCATCATCATCATCAGCTTCAGCTCCTTGGGTGCTACACTCAGCCAATGGTTATAGGTTTAATGGGATCTCAATGCCTCAATACGAAGGAAGCATGGGTAGTTCAAGGTTTATAGCTAAAGTGCATAGCAAAAAGAATATAAGGGCACCAAGGATGCGTTGGACCAGCTCTCTCCATGCTCGGTTCGTTCATGCTGTCGAACTTCTCGGTGGCCATGAAAGTAATCAATTATTCAATCTTATTCTTTCTTTCTTTTTTTCCTACTTTTTGTTACAGATCCATATAGTTTTCAATGAATTTGATCGAGTTTTTTTTCATGTAGGAGCAACCCCAAAGTCAGTTTTAGAGTTAATGGATGTCAAAGATCTAACACTTGCTCACGTCAAAAGCCATTTACAGGTACAATCAAAGAACCAGAAATAAAAAAGCTGGAAAAACCCTGGTTTTTCTTTTAGAAAAAGAGACTTTGAGCGAAGAAGTTCAACTTTTAGAAGAAAAGAAAAGGTCAAAGAGAAAAAAGAGAGAGAAAAAAAAGTAGCCATCATTTCTCAATAATTCAAAGCAATTACTGACCTTACCAAACATCGACCTCGTGGTTAATAAACAAACCAATAAAAATCCCATAAACAGACAAGAATTAGAAATAGAAAGAGAGAGAAGGGTATTTTTTTTATTTGATTTTTTTTACCCAGATTTTCTATTTTTGTTTTTAAATTGATAAAAAAGAGGCTTCCTTTGATTTGTTTCTTATCAATAAGCAACTCTTTTTCCTTTCATATCGCAGATGTATAGAACTGTTAAGAGCACTGATAAAGCTGCAGCAGCTTTCTCAGGTAATTGTGCATTGTTTAGCCTTAGCCTTCTCCAGTCCCCCTAATATTTATTAACTAGTACTTCACTTTTACCTAATTATTTTTATTCATTTACATATACATCATAGTAAATATCATATATTTTTAATCTGTATTTAGATTCTTTTTTAATTCAATTAAATAATAAATAATAGTATGTGAATCATCCTTGAGTTTTTTTATGCTCACACAAAATGTATTATATGTTCATGCAATTATTGTATATCTATCCTATAATTTAATTTGTATGTATGTATGTATATTTACGGAGAAAGTATAATAGAGGTCTCGTAGGGAACTTTGCCTTTTTCATTAAAAATATGAATAAATTAATGTCTTCAGTGTTAAATCAAATAGTAAATTGATCATTTTGTTAAAAAAATTATCGTTTTCTACTATTCAAAATTAATTTCTATGCGTCACCATGAGTTACATGTAGCACACCACGTGTCACTGTTTACTTATCATGTTAGTCATGTTAGTTTTTAATGATAGAAATAAATGAAAATTTTAACAGAAATGATTATTTTACTTTTTAATCTAATACAATGATTATTTTTTTAATAAAAAGGTAAAATATAATATAGCGCTTAATAAAGAAGCCTCCATAAAACTTTTACCTATATTTATATTGTGTGTATGTATGTATGAATATTTATGTTGGGATCTATTATTAATATTTTAGTTTGTTAAAATATGTGAATAAATATATGTATGTATGACAGATGGATCAGGAGAAGAAGATGAAGATTGTTTGGGTGTAGCCAAAAATAGAAACAGTTCAGTGAAGCAGAGATCAACAGAGACAGAATATAGTCTTAATGGCTGCCCCTCCTCTTCTAATCTTTGGACTATCTCTTCTACGTATGTCTCCCAACTCAATCTCTAGTTTGGTATCCAAACTTAATAGCTTCTTCCATTTTAATCCCTAAATTTAAACTCCATAAAAGTGTGATAATGTGGCAATCTGAGTTTGTGTCTCGTGTTATCTAAAACATAAATATATATATTTAAAATTTTTAAGTGATACAATCTCAAAATATCACATTATAATATTTTCACAGAATCTAATTTCAAGTATAAAAGTGAACTTAATTAACAAATTCACATAGTAAAGTGAATAAAAAAAATATAGATACTAAAAAGAACTTAATTATGAAATTCATTAACCAATTTTTATACTATATATTAAACTCTTAAATAAATTGATATTAAGAGTCAACTTGACTCTCAATGTGATAATCATTAATAAAATACCATTACTTTACAAAATAAATAATGTTATTTTAAGTATATTTTTATCATTTCAAGTAAAATTTCATTTTAACTTTTATATAAAATTTATTACATTAAATTTTTAATGCAGAAACCATGTTTTTTTATATAAAGGGAAAAAACCTAAAAAAGAGTTTATTTATGGATGACAGCTTTTCCTTTCGTTAAGCTTTAATTCATCTTTCTGCCTTTCTGCTTTATTTCTTTTTTCGTAATGACTGATCAAAGAAGAAATTCATACCAATGTGTTTATATTTAACATCATTTTTTTATATATTAAATTCAACAAATTAATAATTATTACATTTAATTTAAGATATCATGACAAAGGATTTTACTAAAGAGCACTCTAATACTACTTACCAATTAGTATTTTTATTTAGTTATACACGTATACATATGTATATATATACACACATTCGTGCATTTTAAGTTGATTGATTCATCTTTTTCTTCTATATATGTTTTCTTCTCTCCGTTCACATTTTCCTAGGTGGAACATGATAGTCGCCCAACATTTAAAAGAACGGGTTGAACCAACCCGAACAGGATTATACACTGTAAAACGTATATAAAAATGAAAGAGTTAAAAAAAAATACTTGAGGAAGCCGATAGGAAACGACAGCAGCGATGGAAGGGGATAGTTTCAACTGGTTGAGTAATGGGGTTTTGTTTGATTCCTATAGAAAGTACCAATTGTTAATGAAAAATAAGCATTTAGATAAAAATGGATTGGATGATGTGAAGTGAAAGATCTATAACATAAGAAAGATTATGAAGGTGCTAGAGTTTGTGCTTTCAAATGCATTCGAATGATTAAGTCAGCAAAAGATAGGTAGTAATAAGACGAAGGTAAGAGCTAGACTATTGAGAAGGTCTTACCATATATATATATAATATTACGGCAGGGATGGAAGATGATAGTGTTTGAATTGATATTCGGAAAATATGACAGGGTTTAAACTTATATTGGTATAATATAATTAAAGACTTATATATTAAATAAAATGTATAATTAACTATTAATTATTAACTATATATTTAAATATATCTTAAATACTAACCATAGCATGCATGATGAAGAACAATCTATTATATTGCATTTTTGTCCCTTTCTCTTTACTTAGTTTAATGGTTGGTTTATCACTTTGATTGCTTGTTGTTCAGAACATGCAGCTATGTATCTTAGTGACAGTAAACTGATTAAACTATATGAATTTTTTTGGTGCACCAGAGGGGTTCAGTTGTCGAGTTCCAGGACTCCGGTTGGGTCTACACCCGAAGCTCCATCGTCTCAATCCGGAAACCACTTCGAGGTAAGATTAATGAAAAGCATTTCATTATCTGCATTTCATTATTTCAGCTTCTAATACATCTACATATACATATATGCATGCAACACTGAGCAGCATAACGTTAGATTTGGTTAGGGTTCAGTATTATAAGTTTTAGAATTTGTTAGTTATTACTGCAAAAAGAGAATAAAAAATGAACGTGGATCTAAGAAGTGAAAGTTGCGCCATTTTCTGTGCATGTATCGTATATATAACTATATATATATGTATATTGCAAAGATCTTTCACTCTCGTACTTTACCCTAGCAATAAATAAGAGGTTGGTGACGCAGTTGTAAAAATATTAAAGCTAATTAAGCACCTTGTTGAAAGCGACTATACACAAATTTTCTCTCATTTAGTTTTGAATTTATTTATACATACAGGACTGTTGGTGATATTTAAAAACTTTATAAGTAGGTAAAGAGTATGACATTTGATTGTAGGGTATATACGTTCGAAAAAGGATATATGGTAATTTCTTTAACTTCACTTAGTTAAAATAGTGAACTTTCATTATATCAAGCACCAGCTTATATTATATATAGAATATTAGTATTTGATATATTACATATGTAATATGAGACATGCGTCATTATTTAATAAAAACTTAATTTGATAGTCTATCTATACATATAAATTAGAAAAGTATCATTAGCAAATAATTTTAAGGCTAACTCTACTAAACGTCCTTAAATTACATTTTCGATTTTAAGTTGGTCCTAAACATCGAAACGTTATAGTTAAATGTCGATTCTTTAGTTTAGTTACAATTTAGAAGTTAAATACAATATTTAAATATAACATATTGTATATTTAAAATATATAGATGAAGTTTTAAATACAAGTGTAACTAGACAATTTAAATTTAATGTATTAAAAATGAAAAGAATAAAAAAAACCTTTATCATTTTTTAAACATGTCAAATTTAAATGGTCTGATAGTGTATATATATATATATGTATGTATATATGTGTTTTCCAATATAATAGCTAGAATGATTGACATGAAAACTTAAATGATATGATATTAATACTTTAAAATTTTAATTAAAACATTTTTAAAGTTTAGAAATCAATTTAGATTAAGTGCGATATATAAAGCGAGCTCAAATGGAATTGACCCATAATCTAAAACTATGCAGGGAAGCAATAGTTTTGCTGATAAAAAAATCACAACAGGGTCAAATATAGATCTCCATAATCCAAGCTTGGAATTCAGCCTGGGAAGATCAGATTGGCAGGGTGAAGAACATGAGTGACCATATATTTTAAGCTAAATTTTACGAAAATCGAGCCAAATCGAATCTCATTTTAAAAGATAAAACATTGTCAGTATTGTTTTCTCCGAGCCGAAACAGGTTTGGAAATAAAGTTGCTGAGCAATGCTAGTCATTGAAGAAGAAAAAAAATGGAATCAAGTTTTATTTTAATAGTGAAATTTGCATTGTATTTTCTTAATTGATGTATATTATTTTTTTAGCCAATTAAGCTAGCAAAGATCCTTTTTCCATTGTCTTTTCAAGCTTTTAAGTGAGGGTGTGAAATTTTGACTTTAAATACTCTCTTTATGTTGTTTATTTATTTATGATATGAAAGTTGGTCTCCTAAAAAGATACATAAAATTGAAAATAGGAAAAAGAAAAAAAAATAAAGGAGTGGTTGTAAAGATATGGAGATAAGAATATTGGATTTAGTGGTTTGATCACATTTATAAATAGGGTTCACAATTATTTCAATATAAAATTAATTTTTATATGATTAGGTAGACTTCTTTTCTTTATAATATTTCTATTTTCATTTTTTAATCTATTTATTATTTACACTAAATCATTTTAAATATGGGTGATTAAAATTATCAATTTTTTAATGAAATAAGCAACTAAAATATAATTTGAGAAAAATAAAAGTGACTATTTTATTAGTTCACCCTTTAAAAAAATATTCAAAATTGAGTTTTTCACTCTGAATCTAAAAGTGATTTTAAAATTTAAATTTTTTATTCGATATTTATAAGAAAATAAGAAAAAGTTTTTTTCAAAAATAGTACTTGAATTTTGAATCAGAAATTGCGAGTTTTAAAAATGTAAAAATGGCTTGTGAAAATATAGGATTTGTTGCCAAAATCTGAAAAATTTTAAACTTTGGGATGAAAATGTAAAATTCTCAACTATATTTAAAATGGAAAATGCTTTTCAGTTTTATATTTAAAATGGAACCCACCGCGCACCACATGGTTTTCAGCTCATGGTCTGCGATTTTTTTAAATGGATTAATTCCAGCTTTGGTCCTTCATAGTATGTAGGTTATGTGATTTAATTCCTCAATTCATTCAATTTGATTTCTACCTCTACTTATCTTAATGACTTATAATATTTCTTATTTATAAATTATTCTTGATTATTTTTCATGATTAATCTAATTTGAGCATGATTTAATTTATATTTATTTTTGTTTGTTTTAGTTTAGGAACTAGTTTTTTTTACCCCTGCATCTATTTAATAATTAAAATTAAATAATTTAGTTCATGTATATTTTTAAAAAAATTTAAAGATAATATGATAACAAAGGTTTAAAAAATCTTAATATTAGACTCAACTAAAAATAATAATATTTAAAAAATAAAATATCTTTATAATTTATTTAAGAAATTAAAATTTACATTAAAAAACAAATTTGTTTAGAAAGATTTGAATTGTATTTTTGATAATTTTGTAGAAAAGAAAAATTAAATATTTCTTCTTGTAAATTATAAAAAGATATTTAATTATAATTTTATACATTAAATTATAAATTTTTTAAATATTTCTTAAATTTCATTCATTTTTTATTTAATTTAATAATTTTTTTAAAAAAAAATTTTTAATTCAGATTTTTAATAATTCAATATTAATTAATTTTAATATTAAAATATATTTTCTCAAAAATAGTGAATTTTTTTTAAATTGTTTTAAAAACTTAATTTTAATTTAAAACTTAATTTTAATCTTTTAAAATTTAAATTGTTTTGAAGTATAAATTAAAGTTTTTAAAAAATAAATGTTTAACATTTTAATAAAATGTTTTTTAAATAATTTGGTAATAAATATTTTAAAAAAGTGTTTTTTTTCAAAATTTTATAATAAAAATCATTTTTATCATTTTTTAAAATTAATTTAAAGAAATAATTTCCTCATTTTTATAAGAAATAAATGTTTTTAATAACCGAATCAAAAACTTCAATCATAATATACTAAGAATTGAAATTCAATACATGATATTCAATTATATAAATATTTATGAATAAAAAAACAAATAATTTAGAAACATGTATTTAACGAATGTTCTATATTGTATTAAAAAATTGGATAAACATTTCACTATTTTCCTCAATTATTGTATTGAGCCAATTTGTGTATCGTGAAATTTGAATATTAGTTAATTAGGTCTAATTTTCGGGTCTAAATTTGAGTTCTAATCGCTCCAAGTTTCAATTATTTTATGTCTGGGTTGAGTTATTTTTATGGTCACATAGGGTTAGATATGATTTTTTATTTAAGTTGATTAGGTCTAGTTTTCAGGTTCAGATTCAAATTCCAATCACTCCAAGTTTCAATTATTTCATGTTTGGGTTGAATTGTTTTTATGGTCACATAGGGTTAGATATTATTTTGGATTTGAGTTGATTAGGTCCAGCTTTCGTTCGAGTTTGATTCTAATCACTTTAAACTTGAATTTTTTTGAGTTTGAATTATTTTATTATTTGGATTGAATGGTTTTTATAATCAATTTGGACTATATCAAATGGATTTTATCAAAATTCCAAGTGCACGTGAAAAGTCAAAGTCTGAGACAAATAAAAAAAATAAGGATCAATAATCAATCGAATCGAGTGAAAAATTTTCAAATTATTTGAATCCATTTGATGAAACCTATTTTCTCATCATAACTCAATTTTTTTTCCGAACCGAATGAAGTTGAATGAACTTGTTCAAGTTAAATTAAAAATAAATAGACCAAATTAAAACCTTGTTGATAATATGATTAAGTTTAAAATTTTAATAAATAAAATTGAGAATGTATATATTTGAAAAATATTTAAAAAATATTTTAATATAATAAACTTGTTTTAGTAATTTACTTATTTAAACCATCGAATTTAACATTTAAAAAAATTAACGGTTCTATACAAATTTATGCAACTTAATAATTTTTTTTATAAAATATTGTAAATTTTTAATAACTTTTTAATTTTTTAAGGAATCAGTTTGTTAATATTCTAAATGGACTTTTCGATTTGTTTTATTTGTTGAGTTGTAAATATTCATCTTGACTCAAATTTTAAAAAAATTCAAATTATTTATTTAAATTAATTTGAATAATTGAATAACTTGATCGAAACATAACTTGGATCAAAGGGTGTATATGTGTCATAGTTGAAGATACATAAATTTTTTAAGGTTAAAATATGCCATAAGCACTCTTTAAAAAATTAATTTAGTTCATATATTTTTATTTTTAAGAATTTAGTCCCTCTAATTTTTAAAATTTAAAATTTACGCCTAATTGTTAATATTAATATTATTTTTGTTAAATTTAGGTTTATTATAATGTCATTTATTTAATTACATGGCAACCATATGAATATTTTTTTCATTTCAATATGTTTCACACTAACAAATTTAAAAAATAAATTAACATTGTTAACAATTAGACCTGAATTTTGAAATTTAGAAAATAAAGGGATTAACTTTCTAGAAATAAATGTATAGAGACTAAATTTCAATGTTTCAAAATTTCAGGGGCTTATTGCATACTTTAACCATTTCCTAATAGCCACTCATCCACCCAACAGCTCGCCGCATATCCGGCACGTGCTTCCCGCCATCCCGCGTCTTTCGAATCTTAGCGCCAATCCTTTTTCTTTGGTTTATTTTTCTTCTTGCCCCCCTGATTTTCCGTCAAATAAAAAAAAGTTCCTTTTTTCTTTAATTTTATTTTTAAACTTAAAATATGCTCTGCGTCTTTATATTTTTTTATTTAGAATTCAACCACCATACTTTTATTTTTAGAAATTTAATCCCTTAAATTTTAAAATTTAAGAATTGAAGTTAAAAAATTAACACCGTTTATTCTATTAAATTCTTTATTGTAATATTTTAAAAAAATCATTTGATAGTCAAGTAACAAAAAAATGACATTATAACTTATATGAATTTAATAAAATTTTTAAACAATATTAACACTTGAACTTACATATTTAAATCATTAAAATACTAAATTCATAAAAATAAAAGTAGAAAGGATGGACCATAATGGGGCCACGGGCTTGGCCCCTCAAAATTTTTGAAATATTTTATTTTCCCTTGAAATTTGTTGAAAATTTTAATTTAACCCTAATTTTTTGGAAATTTGTTATTATACCTTTTTTGTAAATATTTTCGAAATTATCATTAATCACATATTTTTCTATCTTTTTAAAAAAATCTTATTAAACTACAAATTTTAATTAGAAACTAAAAAAATTAGTGCAAATATCCGCCACTTATTCTAAACAAGCAAAGAATAGATTTTAACCTATTTTTAAACAAATAGGCAAGCTAAATTTGAACTTTTACTTCTATTTTCTCTGCCATAAATTCGTCCACATAAACGTCATCTAAAATGAAATTCAATCCCACATTACCCGTAAACAGATGTGTATATATATATATTTTCCCAGAAAATGAAAGGTTTTTACTTTTTATGGATTATGATATGAATTTTGGGTTGGCTCTAAAATAGGTAAAAGCTTAAATTTTCAATTCTCAACAGTCATATATGGCCATAAGAGAGTAATTATTTGGAATATCTGAAGACAAATTAGCGTTTTAACGATATTTTTTTTTCTGTTTTTTTTTTCGTTTTGATTTGGTTTCTCTCGGTTGATGATCTTTGTTCATCAAGTAGAGTGGTTGTAATTATAACCAACAGAATCTAAATTTCAAAACGTTTTTTTATTAATTTAAGTATTCTTTTTCCAAAATTTTTGAAACCATTGCTGAATTTCGTGGATTTTGAAATTTTCTAATCCACTGCTGAAAACAATGGCGGTGGAGCCGTTGACGTCTGGCGTAAGTGATCTCATCAACGCGCTCTTCTCGTTACGATCGTTGAGGAGCTTGTTGGTGGTGTTGAACGCCGTCGTTTTGCTTCTCCTGTTGCCGACCCGGAGACGGAAACGGACCTCTACGTTGAAATCTGAAGCGGGAAAGGATGAGAAACACGAGGGCAGGAAGAAAGGGTCTGTGGGGACTACTAAGTTTAGGGTTCCGGCCGCGGTGGTGCCGCGGAGAAGCACGGCGTTTGCAGTGGACCTAGAGGCGGCAGCGAGGAGATCGCTGGCGATTCGAAGGGTGGTTCAGGACGATGACGGCGTTAGTATGAGGGAGTTTTCGTTGGTTTGTAGTGTTAACATTAATGGAAGACAATTAATAATGGTTGCCATTAACATTAATGGGAGACAATCAATAATGACAACCACCAACTTTGGAAAAGTGGCAAGGGATAATTTTTTTTTGGTCCTTTAGATAATGGGCTATTTATTGTTTGGTCCTTGATCCTCAACTATAAATAGGCCTTCTCATTTCTCATTTCAATTCATCCCAACCAATCTTTCTCTCTTAGTTTTCTCTCTTCTCCCATTTGAGAATTCTTAAGGAATTCTATTTGTTTGTAATATTTTCGAGATAGTAAAGTTATCATCTGGTGTTAGTGCCCGAGGACGTAGGTATAATTTACCGAACCTCGTTAAAACTCTTGTGTTCTTTTTTTGTCCTATTTTTCTTTCAATATTTGAGGGTATAATAGTAGTATTTAATTGTGCTATTAAATTACTATAGAAGGGATATTCTGACTAAGGAAAGACTTGGTATTTAAGAGATCCTTGTGATCCACCTCTCTTCCCTGGGAATTGAACTTTGTGTGTTTTTTTAGTACAATCATTTACACGCTTCCAACCCTATTGGAACAACAAGTGGTATCAAGAGCCGAAGGTTAATCGTAGTATGCTCTGTGGTTGCAGTTTAAACTGATCTTCCACATCAGAAAAGATTTCCTTAGGTATATTGAAAGATTATGGAGAAAACGGTCGGTGTAGGAGCTTCAACATCGTCCATGTGGACAAGACCGACAATTGCAAATGCAAGATTGGCCGTGGAGATCTTTGATGGCACAGGCCATTTTGGTATGTAGCAAAGTAAGGTTCTAGATGCCCTTTTTCAGCAGGGTCTAGACATTGCCATTGATGAAGAGAAACCAGATGATGTACAGGAGAAAGATTGGAAAGCGATCAATCGGTTGGCATGTGGCACAATTCGATCATGCCTTTCTCGAGAGCAGAGGTATGCTTTTTCAAAGGAGACTTCTGCAAATAAGTTGTGGGTGGCACTTGAAGAAATTTTTTTGAAGAAAAACAGTCCAAATAAGCTCCACTTGAAGAAAAGACTGTTTCACTTCACATACGTCCCAAGTACCACAATGAATGATCACATTACCAAATTTAATCAGTTAGTCACTGATTTGCTGAATATGGATGAGACATTCAAAGATGAAGATTTGGCTTTGATGTTGTTGGGGTCACTTCCTGAGAAGTTTGAGTTCCTAGAAACTACTCTACTTCATGGCAGGAGTGATATATCTCTGAGCGAAGTTTGTGCGGCCTTATACAGTTATGAACAGAGAAAGAAGGACAAACAGAACAACTCAATCAGAGATACAGAAGCTTTAGTAGTCCGAGGTCATTCATACACTCGGAAGAAAACTCAAAAGGGGAGATCAAAGTCAAAGTCCAGACTTGGGAAAGATGAATGTGCCTTTTGTCATGAGAAAGGCCACTGGAAGAAAAATTGTCCAAAGCTGAAGAATAAGGGAAAAGCTGCTGTAGATGCTTGTGTTGCAAAGCATGATACTAGTGACTCTGAACTATCACTGGTTGCATCATCATCGTCGTTCCATTCAGATGAGTGGATATTGGATTCGGGTTGTACCTTTCATATTCCCCTAACCGGGAGTGGTTCTCTGATTTAGTAGAACTAAATGGATGAGTTGTTTATATGGGCAATAACAATGCCTATAAAACTGTTGGGATAGGTTCAATCCAATTAAAGAATCAAGATGGATCAACCAGAGTTCTGACTGATGTTCGGTACGTGCCCAGTTTGAAGAAAAATCTCATCTCATTGGGAGCCTTGGAATCCAATGGTTCAGTTGTTACTATGAGAGATGGGATTTTGAAAGTGACATCTGGCGCACTTGTGATATTAAAGGGCATCAGGAAAAATAACTTGTATTACTACCAAGGTAGTACAGTTATTGGAGCAGTCGCTACAGCTTCCGGTAACAAAGAATTGGACTCAATGCAGTTGTGGCATATGAGGTTGGGACATGCCAGCGAAAAATCCTTGCAAATTCTGGCAAAGCAAGGATTGTTGAAAGGTGCAAAGGCTTGCAAATTAAAATTTTGCAAGCATTGTGTTCTGGGAAAGCAAAAGAGAGTGAAATTCGGTACTGCTATCCATAATACAAAAGGTATTTTGGAATATGTTCACTCAGATGTGTGGGGGCCTTCCAAGACACCTTCATTGGGAGGAAAACACTACTTTGTTACTTTTGTTGATGACTTTTCCAGAAGAGTTTGGGTGTATACCATGAGAACTAAGGATGAAGTGCTTAGATTTTTTCTTAAATGGAAAACTATGATCAAAAACCAGACTGGCAAGAAAATTAAACGGCTTAGGACGGACAATGGAGGGGAATATAAAAGTGATCCGTTCTTCGATGTGTGCCAAGAGTATGGTATTGTTCGACACTTCACAGTTAGGGATACACCACAGCAGAATGGATTGGCAGAGCGTATGAATCGAACATTGCTGGAGAAAGTTCGATGTATGTTGTCCAATGCTGGGTTGGGCAAGCAATTTTGGGCTGAGGCTGTGACATACGCTGGCCATCTTGTTAATCGTTTGCCATCATCTGCATTAGAAAGAAAAACTCCTATGGAGGTATGGTCTGGAAAACCGGCTACAGATTATGATTCCTTACATGTGTTTGGAACCACTGCATATTACCATGTGAAGGAGTCAAAGTTAGATCCGAGGGAAAAAAAAGCTCTCTTTATGGGAATCACTTCTGGAGTGAAGGGATTTCGTCTTTGGTGCTTAAGCACAAAGAAAATGATCTGTAGCAGAGATGTTACCTTTGATGAATCTGCCACATTGAAAAAGGTAGCAGATAAAGATATTCAGACGAGCAATACTCCACAGCAGGTGGAGTGTACTCCAAAACAGGTAGAGTTTGAGCAGATGGGGATTTGCCCAGTTAATAAGTCTAATTCTCCAGCCACAATGGAGGAATTAGAGGTTGAAGAGGTTCTGACCCAAGAACCACTAAGTACACCAGAACCAGTTGCAGTTGCAAGGCCACGGAGAGAAATTCATAAACCTGCTCGATTTACTGATATGGTGGCCTACGCCCTTCCCGTTGTTGATGATATTCCTATCACTTATCAAGAAGCAATGCAAAGCTTAGAAAGTGATAAATGGAAAAGCGCCATGGATGAAGAAATGCAGTCTCTCCGGAAGAACAATACTTGGGAGTTGGCGCAATTACCGAAAGGTAAAAGGGCAATCGGATGCAAGTGGGTATTCGCAAAGAAAGATGGATCTCCTAGCAAGAAGGATATTCGCTACAAGGCAAGATTGGTAGCTAAAGGCTACGCTCAGAAGGAGGGAATTGACTACAATGATGTATTTTCCCCTGTTGTGAAGCATTCCTCCATTAGAATTTTGTTGGCATTGGTAGCACAGTTGAATTTGGAGCTAGCTCAACTTGATGTTAAGACGGCTTTCTTGCATGGTGAGTTAGAAGAGGAGATCTATATGACTCAGCCCGAAGGATACACAGATGCTGGTGGTAGAAATTGGGTTTGTAAGCTTAACAAATCGCTATATGGATTGAAGCAATCCCCGAGGCAGTGGTACAAGCGATTTGATAGCTTTATGAGAAGGTAGAAGTACACAAGAAGCAAATATGACAATTGTGTATATTTGCAGAAGCTGCATGACGGATCTTTCATTTATCTACTCTTGTATGTTGATGATATGTTAATCGCTTCGAAGAGCCAAAATGAGATAGATAAGCTGAAGGCTCAGTTGAATCAAGAGTTCGAGATGAAAGATCTAGGTGAGGCCAAGAAGATTCTCGGCATGGAGATAAGTAGAGATAGACCGAGAGGCAAGCTTTGTTTGAATCAGAAGCAATATCTGAAAAAGGTATTACAATGTTTTGGTGTAAATGAAAACACAAAACATGTAAGTACCCCACTTGCTTCTCATTTGAAACTTAGTGCTCAATTATCTCCGAAGACTGAAGATGAAAAAGAATATATGGCGAAAGTCCCATATGCTAATGCAGTTGGGAGTTTGATGTATGCGATGGTGTGTACGAGGCCTGACATTTCACAAGCTGTTGGAGTTGTGAGCAGGTATATGCATGATCCTGGAAAAGGACATTGGCAAGCTGTGAAATGGATTCTACGGTATCTTCGAAAAACCGTAGATGTTGGTTTAATTTTTGAATAGGATGAAGCACTTGGTCAGTTTGTAGTTGGATATGTTGATTCCGACTTTGCTGGTGATTTAGATAAACGTCGTTCAACTACGGGGTATCTGTTTACTCTTGCGAAAGCCCCAGTGAGTTGGAAGTCTACCTTACAGTCTACAGTAGGTGTGTCTACTACAGAGGCAGAATATATGGCAGTTACAGAAGCTGTTAAGGAGGCTATTTGGCTTAATGGATTGTTGAAAAACTTAGGAGTTGTTCAAAGTCACATAAGTTTATATTGTGACAGTCAGAGCGCTATTCATTTAGCGAAAAATCAAGTCTATCATTCAAGAACCAAGCATATCGACGTAAGATATCACTTTGTGCGGGAAGTCTTTGAAAAAGGAAAAATTCTACTTCAGAAGATTCCGACAGCAGATAATCCCGCAGATATGATGACCAAGGTGGTAACAACAATCAAGTTTAATCATTGTTTGAACTTGATTAACATCCTGAGAATTTGAGCACCTTCAGGTGTATGGCGCTCGAGAGCGCATTTGTAGGCACTACAAAAGATAGCTTTATCGAATTTGGGGAGTTGAAGGAAGTGTGTGAAGATGTGATTATCCTAATCAAATCTTCAATGTGGAGATTGTTAACATTAATGGAAGACAATTAATAATGGTTGCCATTAACATTAATGGGAGACAATCAATAATGACAACCACCAACTTTGGAAAAGTGGCAAGGGATAATTTTTTTTTGGTCCTTGAGATAATGGGCTATTTATTGTTTGGTCCTTGAACCTCAACTATAAATAGGCCTTCTCATTTCTCATTTCAATTCATCCCAACCAATCTTTCTCTCTTAGTTTTCTCTCTTCTCCCATTTGAGAATTCTTAAGGAATTCTATTTGTTTGTAATATTTTCGAGATAGTAAAGTTATCATCTGGTGTTAGTGCCCGAGGATGTAGGTATAATTTACCGAACCTCGTTAAAACTCTTGTGTTCTTTTTTTGTCCTATTTTTCTTTCAATATTTGAGGGTATAATAGTAGTATTTAATTGTGCTATTAAATTACTATGGAAGGGATATTATGACTAAGGAAAGACTTGGTATTTAAGAGATCCTTGTGATCCACCTCTCTTCCCTGGGAATTGAACTTTGTGTGTTTTTTTAGTACAATCATTTACACGCTTCCAACCCTATTGGAACAACATGTAGTGCAAGAGGTGACACGTTATTCATTCAGATTTGGACTCCCATTTCCGTCAAAATCAGGTCAGTTGCAGATAAAAATTTTCCCATTTTTTAAAAACCAATCATGATTATTATTTTTCCCTTTGTCTCTATTATTATTTATTTTTTTTAATAATATAAAGATTAAACTAATATGTTTAACAATAGACTATTTCAAATTTTATTATGTCTTAAAAATTAGTTTAGAAATGGGAATTTTGAGAAGGTTAAAATCTCACGTAGTGATTGTATTTTTTATAAATTTAAAATTTAACTTTTATATTTTTATTTGTACAAATTTAGTCTTTTTACTTTTTCAGATTTTAAAATTTAGATTTAATTGTTAAAATTAATAATTTGTTGGTGTTGTGAGGTGTGCATGGTTCAGGTCGGGCCGGATCCAACTAAAAATTTAGGCCCGTTTGCTAGGTTCGGGCTTGCTCAAAAAACGGGCCTAAAATTTTACCCAAGCCCAACCCGAATAAAAATGTTAAAACCCAAGCTTGACCCGGCCCACCCATATTAATTTTTTATTATTTTTATATAATTTTAAAATATATATAAACAATCAAAAATACTAAAAACATCAAATAAATATTTCTCAACAAATTGAAAATAAATTTTAAAAAATATGTATACTTAAATAATACTAAAATAGATGCAACTTAACAAGCAAATGTTTCTAAAATAATAATAAAATTAACAAATGTCTTTAAAATAATAATAAAAATTAACACTAAAATAAGTTTTATACAATATCCAAACAATAACAACAAAATAGTAGCAACATAGAAGTAAAATAGTAGCAAAATAAGGAGAAAACAATAACAAAATAATATTTAAAAAAGATTTTTTTGTCATGTAGTGAATTAGCCGGGCCCGGGGTCAAAAAAGCCTTACCCGAGGCCGACCCGTTTTTTAAACGAGCCTTATTTTTTTACCCAAACCCATTTTTTGGGCTTATATTTTTGCCCAAATCTTCTCACATTTTAAGCCGGCCTTCAAGTTAGGCCGAGTAGCCCAGCCCATGCACACTTCTAGTGTGACATTTAAAAAAAAAAAATCTTACTTGATAGCAAGGTAACTAAAAAATAACCAAGGTAATGAAATTGAATTTAAAAAAATAATTTAAACAGCGTTACCAATTTGAATTGAATTTAATATTTGAAAAGTAGAGTAACTAAATTCCTAAAAATAAAAATAAAAATTTAAATATTAAAATTTAAGTTTAAATTTATAAAGAATATAAAGATTTACAACATATTTTAACCTTTTCATAATGAGACAGAGAATTTTCTTTGTTATAATTGTATAAATGTTAAAATAGTATTGTTGCAATATTTAAAATCTCTGGTTCAAGTCTCACCACTAGTCGATTCCGTTACTTATACTTGATGATGTATTGATATAATAATTGATCGTAATCGTAATTATAATTATGTTAAGAATTTATCAAAATAAATTTAACATCTTTGCTTCTTTTTTGATGTTATGGTTTAGAAATATTTAAGGTGGGAAAATTAATTTTATAGGTTAAAGTAATCGGGAGATGTCTATATTATAGGAACTTTCATTTTATTCCTTTCGATATTGATGTTGTTTTTGTGTGTTTTCCCAGGGGAGTAGTTTTTCTTATGCATGGCTTGAATGAACACAGGTCTGTTATTAGGATTTAATGCCGTTTTAAAGTAATTGATTCCGTAGTTTTTTTTTTCTCCGTGTGCGTGTGTCTTCTGGTTAAAATGTTTGCCTTTTATGTCCCCCTTTCACTCGCACGACAGCGATAGATACAACGATTTCGCAAAGCGACTTAATACTAATGGATTCAAGGTCTACGGAATGGATTGGATTGGTAAGTTTAAGCATAATATGCATAACAATAATAAAAAATAACATATCGCTTGCTCCGAAAGTAATTTCTTTTTATTATATTATGTTAAACACGCCGTATATTATCATTTTAGTTACTCTATCAGCCACATCAATTTTATACAATACAAAATAATAAAAATTTTAACTCAAACGATCAATTTACTCTTTAATTTAGCTTATAAAAACTAATTTACTTAATTTTTGAGTAAATGAAATAAAATACAATTCAATTCCTTTTAGTATAGAGATTTTTATGATATTTCAATTTTATTTTATTGTTGTTGATAGTGTAGAAGGCACCTTCGACAAAGCATGTATATTTTGGATGCTGAAGGGGTTTGAGTATTTCCATTGGGATGGTGCCAAAAAAGCTTTAAAACAACTTCCTGTTTTATATATCGCATCGTTTTTAGATATTGAAGCATCTTGCGGCATGCTATATGGCATATAACAGTTTTCATGCTTGTTTGCCGCTAAGTTTATTTGTTCTTAGTATTCATGTAGGACATGGTGGAAGTGATGGACTACATGGATATGTTCATTCTCTTGATTATGCTGTTAATGACATGGTATGTTTTTAATGTTTAGCTACAAAAGTTTATTTGTAAAATATCTTTTCGTTCTCTTTCAATTTAGATAATGAGTAAATTGGTTTCTCTTAAAAAAAATTTAGAGTAATTTAATTTTTGTTAACTTCAAAAGTGAGTAATTAAGGACAATTAATCACGGCTTTAATGTTTTTCATGAATTGTACACGGTTTTGATTGATATAACAACAAAATTAACTTTTGATGTTTACATATTCTGTCAATTTGGTCCTAATTTAATGAGTTTAACTTGTAAGATTTACACATTTTGTCAAATTAGTCTTGGTTTAATAAATTTTAACCTACAACATTTGTGCATTTTGTTAAATTAGGACTACATTGACAAAATATGTAAATTTTGATGGCTAAATTTATTATTATACATATAAAAATTATGTACAATTGACACTAATATTATGATTAATTGTCCTTAGTTACTCACTTTTGAAAAGGAGAGAGATTAAATTGATCTTATTTTTTTAGAAAGACCAATTTGTTCAATATTGAAATTGAGAGAGATCGAAAGGGCCTTCTTACCTAGTTTATTCGAAGTAAATATTGAACCAAATTAAATCATTTCATCTATGTTCTTGACTCGTTGCAGAAAATGTTCCTCGAAAGGGTTTTCGTTGAAAACCTAGGGCTTCCGTGTTTCTGTTTTGATCATTCTACGGGTGGTGCAATTGTCCTAAAAGTAAATCCTTTTTGTTTACTCAAGCATGCTGAGAAAATCACTCAATTTGTTGGATCTAAACTCACTTTTCACATTGTAGGCATCACTCGATCCCGAGGTCGAAAATCAAGTAGCAGGCATTATACTAACTTCCCCAGCTGTTGGTGTCCAGCCATCTCATCAGGGATCTTCGTGGTAAGAACCTACTCGGTTATATCACCTTTTCTTGTTCGAGATATTGAAGAACATAAATAGTATGGCATGCCATTTTAACGGCAGGTACTTGCCCCGATCATCTCATTTCTATTACCAAGATTCCAAGTCCATGTTGCAAACAGAAGGGGGAACCCGGTTTCTAGGGACCCGGAGGCACTAGTGGCTAAATATTCTGATCCATTGGTATACACCGGACCTCTTCGGGTAAGAACCGGCTACGAAATCCTTAGAATCACATCTTACTTGCAGCACAATATGAAAAGATTGAAAGTCCCTTTCCTTGTTCTCCACGGCATGGATGATACCGTAACCGATCCTAAAGCTTCACAAAAACTATACGACGAGGCCTCAACCGACAAAACGATCAAATTATACGAAGGCCTCTTACATGATCTCCTCTTCGAACCAGAACGAGAAGCTATAATGGATGACATAATTCAATGGCTAAATGTTAGAGCTTAAAAAGGAAAAACTCACCACTTCAATGTTGAAAACACACAGTTTTGTTTTTTGATAAAATGTTGTGAATTTTAGGGATTGATCCCTCTTTGATAGCATTTTATGGTATTTGTTCATAGACTAGATTGGTACCATCCTGGCTCATGAAGCTTTGCTTGTAATGGTGGTCTCTGTTACGGTGTTGACGCGGTATATATGGAAATATGTGGTAGCCTTTTTTTTTTTACGGTAGAATTTTCATTCATTCATTCATTAATCCCATCCTACATTAGTAGGGAACTGGTCAAATTCTGTTATTACACCCTAAATTATATCTAATTATGGTTTTAGTTTTTATACTATATTAAAATTTATTTAAGATAAATTCATCATATGTTTATTTTAATTAAGTCTAAATTTACATGAATGAATCCTCAAAGATATTTAAAAAATTACAACATTACTTTTGTTTTTGGTGGATTCAAATTTCAAAGTATCTTTTATATATGTTCGTAATTATCCTAATAATATTATGGGTAAACTACGTCCGAGATCATTAAATTATTAGTAAATTTATGTTTATGTTACTTAATTTCAAAAAGTTATAAAATGATTATTGAACTATTTAAAAGTTTTTATTTAATTCATTTGGTTGTTAAGTTTTTTTTTAAAGTGTCTAGCTAGCGAGCTCTAAGTAATAATTTGACAATCGATATGGTGGATCAATATCCATTGGTGAGTAGAATAACATATATTAGATCCAAGTCAATCTAATGGTATTAGTGTTAGAGATAGGAGAAGAAAGTTGTTTAGATATTGGTTCACAAATTCATAACGTTTAAAGTTGTTTCATGAAAAAAAATTGAACTGTATAAGATAAATAAAAATTTTCAAATAGTTTAATGTTCATATTATAACTTTTTGAAGTTAAATACTAAAATGTAAAATTAACAATAATTTAATGATCTTGAGCTGAATTTACCCTAATATTATCTCAAGAGTTGAAACTTAAATTCCCTTTCTACCCTTCCACAGTCCCACCTAAGGCATCACTTTCACAACAAAATTATCCATTTCAGCTTAATAGATTACTAAAATCATAATTAGTGCGCATAAAGATAGTTTCTTCTGCAAAAATAATCAATTCCTTAAAATCTTTGTACTTAATAAATTTGATCATTAATGTTTTTATCTTTTAGTTAAAATGATCATAATTATATTTAATTTTTTTAAACTATTTTTTTAACATATTTAAGAAATAAATTCAAACTTTCAATTTTTCATACGGTTTATTTATTGATAAGTTTATCTAGTAAGTTAAAAATATTTTAGATAAATTGAGTAAAATTATACCACAGTGTTCTGAATTAAACGACGACGTTTCACTTCTTCTTCTTCTTGTTGCTTTAACGTTTCATAAAGCGGAGCATTTTTAGTCTCAGGCAACCACACACTTAAGGTTCCACTCACGATGGCAAGAGCCCCAAACACGGCGAACGAAAGCGACGGGCTGAGGCGGCCGACCACCACTAATAAAGGCGACAAAGAAGCCCCCAACATTAACGATTGACGCAACATCGACACCGCAAAGTTCCTTACGTTAGTCGGAAAAAGCTCAACACAGTAAATATACGACACGTTGAACGCGATAGAAGCAGCCATGAAACCAATAGCTTCGATCGTTAATTGAGGCCAACTGCTGGTGGTGGAGGATGCGGCGGAGAAAATGATGCAAAGGAGACATGAAACGCCGGCTGAAATTGCTGATAACGATGAAAGGAGACGTCGGTCGGTGAAACCCAATAGTATGCCGCCGATGAAAACGGCGGGGATTTCCATTGCGGCGTTGATTATAACTGTTAAGTAGAGATTGAAATTGAGATTCTCGGCGTTTAGTTGGATTCCGTAATAAACGAAGCCAACCCCAAAGCCAAATAACATCATTGTTATCATCCTTTTAGCAGCCCATCTTGTTGTCCATATGTTTTCGTTTTTGCCACCTTCATTCCCTGTGCCTGTAATAATAATTGAGACTTAAATTTTCAATTGGAGAGGGTAGGATCTGTAGGGGATAATTATTAAAATACTAATGTTCCAATGCCCGAACATTTACAAGTTTAGGGTCAAACTTAAACAAAAAGAAGTCTAAACTCCAAGAATAATTGTCACCCAAAATTCAAGCCCTTAATTTAATCGTTTAACTAAGCAATGTCTAATTAAATAAATCAATTAAATATAAACTATACTAGCACCTGTTGTCGCTTGAGATGGAATTATGAGCTCTACATTATTAGGCAATTTCTTCCTGTTCCATCCTGCAAATTTTTGTAACACCTCAAGAGCTTCTTTGTTTTTCCCTCTAACAAGGAGCCAACGGGGAGATTCCGATACCAAAGGGACTAAAAAAAGAGTATAGACCAGAGGGGGAAGGGATATGATCCTGTACAAATACCTCCATTGGGTTCTAGCAGGATATGCAATGAAAGGGAGAGACAAGAAACCCGCTGTGAAGAAAAAGAAACCATATTGGCCAACTTGGCCTCGCCATTTACGGCCAACGACCTCCGTTGAAAGAACAAGGCAACATATCCCATTTCCAGAACGAGCAAAGCCATTTGCAAATCGAAGAAAGGAATACACCCAAATATTTGGTGAAAAAGAAGTGAGGAAAGTGGTTGTGGAGGTTAAGATGCATGCCAACAGAAGTGTTTTCTTTCTACCTAGCCATGCGTCGGCGAGGCGGCCGTAGAAAGCACAACCTATAATGAAAGTGGAAACAAAGTAACATGGAGGTTATGTATTAGGAGTATTGTATTTTATCACATTTATTCAAAAAATAAGTAAATTAGTTCATTTCATTACATTAAAGAGTAAATTGACCTTTTTTATTAAAAAATTAGTATGACTAAGAGAATAACTAGATAGTGCCAATCAAATATCAAGGGCGGCATCAAGAGGTAACCCCTTGGCCCCCACCATTCAAATTGGAAAATTGCATTTTAACTCCCCTATTTAAATTTATAATTCAATTTAAGCCCACTTAACCCAAAATTATTATATTTGTCCCTCCAAAATTTTATAATTTTATCTCAATCCCTAATATAAAACTCTTTGCTTCATTCTTGCTGGTCTATATTTCAACCTAACCATTAGCTTGGGTGTTGAATACCAACCCAAATATGAAATAGAGCACGTAGAGGATTTTGCCGTTAATTTATGGGAGCTTAATTAAATTTATAAAAAAAAGTTGAGGGTTTTAATTAAAATTTCTAAATTTTTAGAGGGCTTAATGAAAATTTACAAAAAAAATTATGAGTAATTAAATTTTGTTAAAACTTTTGGGGGTTTAATAAGAATTTATAAAATTTTTGAAAGGCCCAATTCAAATTTTCGAAAGAATTTGAGGGGTCTAAAAAAATATAAAATTATATAGATAAATTGGCTTTAACAGGCTAAAGAAAAAAAAAGAAATAACTCTTAAATTGTATTATCATAATTTGTAAATTCTCTATATATTCGATAAACACATATTTATAATTTCATCCACGCACCATAATTGAAGGCTATAGCATGGAGGGGAAGAGTGACAGTGATAGCTGATTACCGAAAATTGAACCAATGAAGAAGAGTGAAGTGGGAATAGCAGCAAGAAACTTGCGATGGCAGATAAGATGCCACTCCGCAATAGTGGTGGCGCTATTCCCTCCGATCCACTCCCAACTACCGGCTGCCAATCCACAAACATGACCGACCGATTGCCCTTTGTTGCCACCACCACCACTAGCAGTGTTGTTCATGCACCAAGATGAGGATAATGATGGATCAGCACTGGTTTTGCATCTCCAACCAGATGGCTGAGCATCAGTAAAGATGGTGACCAAGGTGTTTTGAGAATCAAATACCCATGCAAATGACACTAACACCACTTGCAACAGCTGGGGTAACCCAAAGGATCCCACATACCTTTCTATAATCTCATCCACATTGAGCTCCATTTTTTCTTCATGGGGAACCTCTGTTGTTGTCTCTTCTTCGTTATCCATGGCACCCCTTAATGTGGATTTTGTGTTGGGATGGCTTTGATAATGTGTTGGTTGCCCCATAATATATGATATTATTGATATGCATGACTTTGGTTTTTTTTTTTAATTATTAAAGGTAGAGATGGGAAATGAATGGTGTCATCATATGTACCACTAATTGTGTAAAATTACTTGAAAAAGCCAAATTCTATTCATAACAACAAAGGAAGTTAGGTAATTTAAAAAAGTTCTATTCATAATAATAGAGGAAGTTAGGTAATTTAAGAAAATTATATTCATAATAATAAAGGAAGCTAGGTAAATTAAGAAAGGGATAATTATTTTTTGCCCTTGAACTTGACAATTAGTTTTACATTAGTACTTATATCTTTTTTGGGTCTACTTTGGTATTTGAACTTGACAACTAGATCCACTTTAATCTTTGAACTTAAAAAATATACAAATTTGATGATGTGAGACTCTAAAATTGTGCCACATCATCACTTGAAATCTAAAATTTTATATAAATTTTCAAGGGATGTTGTGATACAATCTTAGAGTTAGATTTAGTGTTTTAGTAACCAGATTGGTGGTTGAATAGGTCAGATCACTGGTTCCCAATTCAACTAATTCGACTGATTCAATCGCCAAACCAACAATAATTAAATAGTTAAAAAAATCAGCTTAGCCTATTCATGTATATATTTTTGCCCCAGTTTTCAATTTTTACAAATTTCAAAAAGTTTCTGAGTCAATCGATTCTACCCCTTTGTTTGGAGTATTATATCGATCAATTATCAGTCCATCCAATCCGGTCTTATTCCTGTAACATTGGTCACATCATTAAATATTAACAAAATCCAAATTGAGAGATCAAAATGAGTTGCCAAGTTCAAGAATCAAAGTAGAAAAAAAAAGTACCAAATACCAAAGTAGTTCTAGTTGTCATGTTTAGGGTGTCAAAACAATTGTATTGACTTATATAGAGCTATGATTAAAGCTCTTAACATGGATTCAAATCATATGAAACCCTTCTTCTATTTCCAGTATTGTATAAAAAAAAGAAAAGAAAAACAATCGGGTTAGTATTTAGCTTACTATTACTTTCTTGTGTTGTGGTTAATATTTATGTCAAAACACTTGCATAACGTGAGTTTCAAATTATCATCTTCTTCAACAAACCTTATCGTTCCTTTGCCCTCCGTAAAAATAATTAAATATAAACGTTTAAATCATTCTAATTTAATGTTCCTACGATGAATTAAAATAATATTATATCATTACTTATGTATTAATATTTTACTTAAACTCCACAAGAATTTGATCCGGCTAAACATATGTGTAATTTTTTTCCATATTAAGGACAACAAAGTCATATATAATATTTCACGCACTTTGCATAGTGAGTGAAAGGGTCGGGAACAAGAGTAGCTGGCGGTGGGATCATGTTTAAAAGCTGGACTCCTCGTTTCATAACTTATTTACACATCATGTGCCACTAAATTGCATTCGAAAGATACCCCAATTTATTATTTTTAGTATAAATTATATTTTAGTTTGTTTAATTTTAATTTTTGTATTTTTTAAAGACATCAATTTTAGTTTTGATCAAAATTGTAGCAGTTAAGTACATTTCGTTAAATTTAGTCATGTATTATGCATACAATTATATATGTAATTTGTATTTTTTAATTGAATCATTTTAAGTTTTTATGCAAAGAATAATAGTTTAATCCATTAACTTGATTTTTAGTAAGAAAATAAAAAAAAAGTTAATATTACATTACACATATGATAATATATTTGTCGTATTTATTTTTAAAAATAATTAAATTTAATGAAACTAATAATTATCGTTTGATGAAGACTAAAATTTTAAATTTTAAAAAATACAACATTAAAATAGATCAAATTAAAGTACAAAAATAAAATTAAATGCATAATAAAATTTACCCTATTTTTAATAATATATTTCTTATTAATAATGCTCATCAATAAATTATTATAGAAATCAACGATATGATAATGAAGCATCCATTAGCAAAAGAAGAAAATATTCAGTGGCTGAGGAATACAATAGAAAATTTTTGGTGGCAAGGCGTGCAACTGAATAGCATCCGCACTTCTTTTTGTCACACTGCATGTTTTTATCCTTATAAGTTAGAAAGAGTTTAAGTATAAAAAAAAGTTTAAAATCAAATATGAAAACTGATAAGTGAATTTATTTGAGCTTAAGTAGTTTGATTATGTTTTCAATTAAGCTCGAACTTAAAAATTAATGTTAGATCAAATATTGAGTTTTAAATTTTAAGTCGAAATCAATCTTCATATTTTTATTATTTGTGCTCAATTTTACTCAATTACAGTCTCTAACCAAAATGATATCAATTAATAAAAAAGTGTGAACTTTTCAAATAAATTTAGACAAAAATAATAATTTAATGATAATTTCTTACCAAAAGAAACCTTAATATGAGATTTAGAATATAGCTTATGACTTCTTCATTCATACTATAAAGACATGATCAATGGATTTTAATTTTAAAACCCAATTACTCACACAAATTTCATGGGACACAACAAATAATAACGTGAGATTATATCCCATCTTTAATAGAATTTATGAATATAATTTCATTTATTAAAGATTATTTTTATTAATAAAATATTATTAATAGATTTTTTTTACATAAATTTAGTCTTGATTTAATGAGTTTAACTTGTAATATTTACATATTTTGTCAACTTAATCTTGATTTAATATTTTTAACCTATAACATTTGTGTATTTTTTTAAATTAGAATCAAATATATAAAATATGTAAATTTTGATCGCTAAATTTATTATTATACTTATAAAAATTATGTACAATTGATAGTAACATCATGATTAGTTGCTCACTCTTAAAAATGATAGGGATTAAATTAATCTTTTTTATTATTATTTTATTTTTAAGAGATAAAAATATATTAATTTCTACTTTTATTATTTATAAGATGTTAAAAAGACAAATTTTCTATTTTTTTTATGATAAAAGGCTTTGTTCGGCCTCTAGATTTGCCTATGCGCACTCAAAATCGCAGGGCATTATTGCATTAGCCTTTATTAATAAATCATCTAAAGTTGGCTTAAAACTCGTGTTTGATTTTAAAAATTAATAATATTATTATTGTTTGTATGTTTATTTTATTAATAACATTGTTCGTGAATAATGTTATGTCCACTAAAAAATTGTCGAATTATTTTAAAGTACTTTTAGAAATGGTAAGAACACCAATTAGAATAATGATAAAATTTTATTTTATCCCCGAACACTTATAATTTACTTCAAACCCCTCAAAAAAAATTTCTAAGTTTACCCAACAAACATATATAATTTTAAATAAACAAACAAAATGGAGAGGTCCCAAAATGGGAGAAAATGGATCCCCATTTCAGAGAAAACTGGAGGCTCAAGGAGTAGTCTCCCACTTTGGGGTTTAGAACTTCCTTTTATTATGCTGGGTCCAACCCCCGGTCGGACTCTGGTGGGGTATTTTTATTTTATTATAATTATATTACAGAAAGGATGTTCCTTCAAGGTCGGTTAATTTTTTATTGTTAGCATAGTTCTATGCTCTAAAACTAGACCATGGTGGGCTGTCTTAAACGGCGATGTTTCTCTTCTTCTTCTTCTTCTTGTTGCTTTAAGGTTTCATAAAGAGGAGCATTCCTTGTCTCCGGCAACCATACACTTAACGTTCCACTTACAATAGAAAGAGCCCCAAACACAATAAATGAAAGCGACGGACTAAGACGGCCGACCGCGACCAATAAAGGTGACAAAGAAGCCCCCAACATCAACGATGCACGGGACATCGACACCGCAAAGTTCCTTACATTGGTAGGAAAAAGCTCGACGCAGTAAATGTTCAACACGTCGAACGTGATAGAACTAGCCATAAAACCAATAGCTTCGATCGTCAATTGAGGCCAATTGCTACTACTAGTGTTTTTCGACGATGCAGCGGTGAAAATGATGCATAGGATACACAAAACACCGGCTGAAATGGCTGATAATGATGAAAGTAAACGTCGATTGGTGAAGCTCAATAGTATGCCGCCGATGACAATGGCGGGGATCTCCATTAAAGCATTGATTATAACTGTTAAGTAGAGATTGAAGTTGAGATTCTCGGTGTTCAATTGGATTCCGAAATAGACGAAGCCAACCCCAAAGCCGAATAACATTACTATAATCATTCTCTTAGCAGCCCATCTTGTTGTCCATATGTTTTCGTTTTCATCACCTATTGTATTTTTGTCACCTTCACTCCCTGTAAAAGTTAAATTGTTAGCTTAAATACAGCTAACCCTTCGCTCTATTTTGTATTTTTTTTTTGGGTAAAAGTATCATGGAGTACCTTGTATTAAGATTCGGATTTATATTGTCATTTTTATTTAAAAAATATATAAATTAGTAATTTCAATTAAAAATTTCATCTATTTCTACTGTTAAAAACTGACCACGATATTTTAGAATGAGGTACATATGACATGCTAGATGTAACTGTTTGATTATTTTGTCAACCACGTCAATTTTTTAATAATAGAAATAGATAAAAATTTTAATATAAAGTACCATAAAGATCCTTGTAATTAGAAGAGAAATTGCATTTTACTCTTTTACTAAAAAAATAAGTAAATTTTTCATCTAATGTACAAGAACTAATTTACTTATTTTTTTAGTAAAAGAGTAAAATGCAATTTCTCTTCTAATTACAAGGATCTTTATGGTACTTTTACCTATTTTTCTATTTTAATTGTTTTTTTATATAAAGTATATGTTATTTTATATTCTTTATTTTAAACTTTTGGATAAACTACATCGGTAATTACCCAACTTTTAATAAATTCTATTTTTAGCCACTCAACTATGAAAAGTTATTACTTAATTATTCGACTTTTTTTTATCACCAATTTAATCTTCAACTTAGAATCTTATAAAACTGATGAAGAGTGAACTGAGAATGACTAAGTTATCTTAACACTTAGTTTCTTGAGTGTTTTTTTTATTTTTTGTATATAAAAAGGTTTAAGGTAAACTACATGGGTGGTTACCTAACTATCAGTATTTTTTTGGCATAATGACTTGTTTGACCTTTCAACTTTACAAAAATATCATTTTAACCCTCTATTTAATTTTTCGTCTCTTTCATCTCTTATCTCTTGAACTTGCATTATTTGTCAAATCATCCCAAAATGGAAAAGTTAACTTCTATTAACTTTGCTGACGTGTATGCTACATCAACAATTAATTAAATTTTTTAATATTTTAAAAACACTTTCTAATATTTTTATACTTTTTAAATAATGTTAATAAATTTTTTATTTTATAAATATTAAAAAATAATTAATTGTTGACGTGGCAATCCATGTGTATGCTAAATCAACAATGTTAACAGATGTTAACTTTTTCATCCATTTTGGAGTGATTTGATAAACAACACAAATTCAAAGGCTAAAAGAGGTGAAAATTAAATGGAGGGCTAAAATGATTTTTTTTGTAAAATTGGAGGGCCAAATAAGTCATTATTCCTTTATTTTTTATCACCCAACTATTCAAATTTTTTTCTTTTTTAGTCATTAGACTTTATATCAATTTTTAAAATTGATATAATAATAACTTTAACTCTACTTTATGTCAATTTAGTCTTAATTCTAAAAAAAATTAACAATACTAATTAAATGTATTAGAACCTGTTGTTGCTTGAGATGGAATGATGAGGTCTATATTGTCAGGCAATTTCTTCCTATTCCATCTGGCAAGTTTTCTTAACACCTCAAGAGCTTCTTTGTTTCTCCCTCGAACAAGTAGCCAACGTGGTGATTCTACTACCAAAGGGACTAACAAAAACATATATACAAGAGGGGGAAGGGATATGATCCAATATAAATACCTCCAATGGGTTCTAATAGGATGTGCAATGAAAGGAGAGACAATAACCCTGCCGTGTAGAAAAAGAAACCGTATTGTCCAACTTGGCCTCGCCATTTATTGCCAACCACTTCCATCGAGAGGACGATGGAACATATCCCATTTCCGGAACGGGCAAAGCCATTTCCGAACCGGAGAAATGAATATATCCAAACATTTGGTGAAAGGGAGGTGAAGAAAGTGGTGATGGTGGTTAAGATACATGCCAGCAACAATGTTTTCTTTCTACCTAACCACGCGTCTGCAAGGCGACCATAAAAAGTGCAACCTATAATGCAAATGGAGGTTAATAGTTTGCAATGTTAATAAATAACAAATATAAAATATAAAGAATTTAGATAGACAATTCTTTATAACTTAAGTAGATAAGTTGGGTCGACTTATCTGCTTGTAAGGTCAAATTTCGATGGTGCAAATAATTTTTATATATTATTATTTTCTTATTTTTTGAAATAATTATAATAATTATTATTATTTTCATTTACATTTGAACAAATTTATTCAAATAAACATAACTTTCAAAAAAGATTCGTAACGAAAAAATATAATTTTTTAAAAAGAAATTGATATGTTACGAAAAAACGTAACTTGAGCTATAAATTATGTACTAAGTGACACTTTCTTTGATCAAAAAACATAATCGGTCTATATATAAAACTCAATAATGTTATTTTCATTATTTTGTTTTGTTATTTTAAAATATGTTATATTTTAGTAACAAAATTAAAACCTTAAAAATAGAAAATCACGCTTAAGATCTATATCTCATTTTCCTCGATTTTCCTTCCTTGCATCACAAGTTTCTAAGAAGGTCATTAACTAAAGATATAACAACTTCTAGTGATGGGTCATCGCAAATTGGATAATTAAACTTTTTGTTATACAAATTCATATAAAATAAGTGGGTTAATTATATTAGACTTCCTCAAAATTTAAATTAATCTTTAAAACATTTAGTATCTTCTCAATCAAGTATCAAAGATGGAATGTTATCTCGATCCCTTAGTCCTTATGATAAAACTGCATTTTAGCCCTCTTTTCAAATTTATAATTCAATTTAAACCCTTCAGTAATTTATATTATTATCTCATCCTGTAACCCAAAATTTTTCATTTTGTTCTTATAGTTTTTTTCTATCAAACTAACCATTAGCTTAGGTGTTAAATGCCAACTCTAAGTTTTGGGAGCCTAATTAAAATTTATTTAAAATTGAGGTTTTAATTAAAACTTTCCAAAATTTTACGGGGCTTAATAAGTTTTTTTGAAATTTTTGAGACGTCTAACGAGAATTGCTAAAAACTATGGGGCCTAATTGAAGTTTTCTAAATTTTTTTCAAAGTTTTGTGGGCCAAGGCCCCCAACCTTAACTACATTCAATCTTTATAAAATGTTTGGATCATATTATAAAACACATTTGTACCAACAAAACAATGTGTTCAATAAATACATATTTATAATTTGATTCACATATTTTAAATATATTTCAACTTTATATATACTATTTTTTTCTTTAGAGTAAGAGTTAAAATTATTGTTTTTAGAATTCGATGGAATTGACCGGTTGAATTGAAAATTGATTAAGATATTGATTCGAGAGAAGAGATTCAATCAGTTGAATTAGGTTAAAAAAATTGATTGGTTGAATGTTGTTTTTTTTAATGGATGGAAGAGTTGATTACCAAGAATTGAACCAATGAAGAAGAGTGAAGTGGGAATAGCAGCAAGAAACTTGCGGTGGCTTATAAGATCCCACTCCGCAATAGTGGTGGCGCTATTCCCTCCGATCCACTCCCAACTACCGGCTGCCAATCGACAAACATGACCGGACAATTGCCCTTCGTTGCCACCGCCACCAGCAGTGTCGTTCATGCACCAAGACGAGGATAATGATGCATTAATAGCACTGGTTTTACATCTCCAAACAGATGGCTGAGCATCAGTAAAGATGGTGACCAAGGTGTTTTGAGAATCAAACACCCATGAAAATGACACTAACACCACTTGCAGCAGCTGGGATAACCCAAAGGATCCCACGTACTTTTCTATAACCTCATCCACACTCAGCTTCATCTTCTCTTCTGCAACTGCCGCTGTTGCTGTATCATCAATCTCTTTTGTTTCCTCTTCTTTTTTTATCTCCATGTCCACCATCCTTTGTGTTGGATATTGCATGGCTTTTGGAAATGTGTTTCTCGTCTCTTAATATATGACATTATTGAAATCAATGCCACAAGAGAGAGGGAATGAATAGTAAGATCATCATTTATGGTGTTTTAATGTACCATTAAATGAGAAATATTAGTTAAAAACAAATTAGGTACCTAAAAAGAAGTTTGATTAACTATCCGCCATGTATGATCGATGAATAATAATATCATAATTTATTAAATAAAATAAATAAAAATAGTGGAGGACTTATAAATAAATATTAATAACTTTAAATACTAATAACTTTATTTAAACATAATTAAATAATAATTAATTATAAATAAATGCTCAAAACTCGAGATATGAAACTCTAAATCCAAGAGTTATTAATATTTATTTATAATAGTTACAATTAATGTTTAATTATGTTTAAATAAAATTATTAGTTATTTACAAGTCCCACATTATTTTTTAATTTAATGATGACGTGTGATGGTGAATGAGACTTATGTCATGTACCAATGGTGCATTAAATATTATTCCATAAAAAATAAAAAAAATTGGGTTTGTATTTACCATATTATCACTATATTAAAAACTTAAATTTAATAGCAACAAGTGTCGAGTATAATAGTAAGACATACTGTATTTTCACAGAAAACTCATGTATGAACCCGTCAGATAATATTGTTGGAATTGACGACCATAAATCTCGAATAAATTAATCTTCATGAACAATAAAATAAACATAAGGATCTCTTGATCATAAAATAAAAATAAAAATTAAACTTAAATAATGTGGAGTTAATCAATTAACTATTAGTAGGGCATGAATTAATTTAAGCCCAATTACGAAGTTACAGGTAAATATATCAATAAATATGAATCACTACAAATATAGAATTGAGTAATAACCAACACTTGATCCTAAATATAATAATTCCTTATATTCTTATTAAATATTAATTTTAGTTACTGTATTTTTATTTTTAAGATTTTAGTTTTTTTATATTTCAATTTTTAAAATTCAGGTCTAATTATTAATGCGGTTAATTTTTTATTAAATTTATTGGTATAACCTTTTGAAATTGAAAAAAAAATCTCACTTGATAGCCATATAATTAAAATGCCGACATTGCAATAAATTTAAAATTAACAAATTAACTTTAATAGCCTTAATCATTAGACTTACAATTTTAAATCGAAAAAGTATAAGTAAATTTTTTCAAATAAAAATAAATGATTATATTTCAAAACATATAAAAAGTATATTAACTTATAACATATTTTAACCTTTAAATAATATTTATTTAATATTTTTTATAATTTATATTCGAAATTCGTGTTTATCCTTAATAACAATACATATATATAGAAAAATATATATCCGCCTAACATTTGATACTAACTTTTAAATAATATGTCATTAATTAAACATTGATATCCTACTAAACACGGTCTAATTGGAGCTATACTCTGGGCATTTATTTCTGTTGCTTTCCCAAATGGTAACTTTATGAATTTTATAAGTTATATTGATTTGTGGGGCAGCCTTAATGAGTTAGTAATATGGAAAAGTTTGATGACCTTTTATTATTAAATAAGATAAAAAGATATAATAACTTCATTTAAATATAATTAATTATATTAAAATATTAAAATTCTAGAATTTATACTAGAGATCTTATATCTTCAACCTTTAAATTTAATATTCTAAATTTAAGAATTATTATTTTTTTATAATTAATATTTAATTATATTTAAATAAAATTATTAGTATTTTTTTACGAGTTCTCCACATTTTTTTATTTAATTTAATAATAATGTGTCAAATTATCATTTACTAATGGTACATGAGATTTACGCATTGACGCTATATCAAATATTATCCATTTTTATGGTATTAATGGGTATTTCTTTTCGAAAAATAATTTCATTTCTTATGATCAAAAGAAAGGAGCGTTAAAGCTCCAATAGATTGGAAATCGAAACCAAAGAACTACATATCAGAAACTGATGTGAACCATACAAAGAAAACTATCTGCCTCGAACCTATCACTTCGAAAGAAACATCGAAAAGAAAAACAATTGTTTCTGATACAAGCCTTATCATTGGTTGTCTACCACAAAACTTTCATGAGCTCATACGTCAGATCTAAATGATCCAAACCACTAGTCGAAGTGTTGACAAAAACAAGGCATTGTGGATTAAAGCTAACCATGCAATATCAATTGGACTTGAGAAAAACAAGCCACCATGGACATGAGAATTACCCGAGTTGCTACCAACTTGAGGGGATTTATTATTCTAAAAATATTCATTTGGATTGAAAAATAACCAGATCTTGCAAAAGAGAAGAGAGCGGGGAACGAAGAGGAGATGGAAGAAGAGAAAATTAAATAAAAAAACAGGAAAATATATGAGAGGGAGGAAAGAATAGGAGGAAGAGGGGGGAGAAGAAAGGAAAGGAGATGAGGGTGGGTGGCTTCTAGAGTAGTCCATGGGTTGGGCCGCCCAAAAAATATAGGCTTGAAAAATGACTTTGAGGAAAAATACAATGCTTATTTAGAAAATGAGTCGGACATTGGGTAAGTTTTTTAGGCCCTGGCTTGGCCTGACTTGAATTTTCAATAATAAAAAAACCTGTTGTTTTTTTGCTCCTTTTTTTCATGTTTTACAGATGTTTTCTCACTTTTTTGCTACTATTTCATTATCATGTTGCCACTATTTTATTATTAATTCTTGGACATTGTATAACATTTGTTTTATTGTTAATTTTACTACTATTTTAGAGGCATTTACTTGTTAAGTTATACTTATCTTAGTGTTATTTAAGTATAAATATTTTCTTAATTTATTTTCAATTAGTTGAAAATATTTATTTTAACATTTTTAGTGTATTTGGTATATTATATTTTTTAAAATTTTTTATATAAAAAAATAGAAGTAAAAAAGTTAATACGAGCCAAGTTCGAATTTTAGTATTTTTATCCAAATTGTGCTTGGACAAAAATTTAGTCATATTTTTGGGATTGGGCCCACACCTAACAATCTTACTTAAAATTTTGTTAAGACCCTACCCAATCCATAGACAATTCTAATAATTACAAATTGTCAAAAGACGGAATCGCTGGATCCCAAAAGTAATCGGAAAGAAGATTCAAAATTTTAAATGTAATTATAAAAAAACTAAAAATAATTTAAATATTGAAGAAAATATTAATTAAAAGTACAGTAAACAATGAAAACATACCAAAACAAACGTACACCATTTAATAGGGAATTAAAATCTAAGTTGGGCAGCAATTAATGACTAATTCACTATCATCATGGCTAAGCACTGTCCTGTACCTATTCGGCTATTCTTGACCCCTATGGCCTATGGGTGGGGTTATAACCGGGCAAATGCAACCTATTCTTGACCCCCAGTATTATCTATATAAAGTTGGTGCTAATTTTGAATAGTAGTTGAAGTTTCTGTATTCATAAAAAAAACGTGTATATAATATAATTATTTAGATGTGGAAACTAACATTAATGAAAAAGGTTTTCGGGTCATTTAGAAGAATATATAATTTATTAAATATTATAATGCTTATTTATAATTAATTTTTTGTGAACTTTTTTTTTAAAATTGTTAAATTTTTATAAAGCATATGTAAAATGTTACCTAATTTGCATAAAGTATATTTAAAATTAAGATTTTAACAATCCAACTAATTTTTTCATTTGAAAAATTAATTTAACTAAAATTTAAAGGTTGAGTACCAAAGTGATAAAAAAAATAGTGCCAAAGTGATAAAAGAGATAAACATTAGGGGTTAAATATTTTATGATTTTGTCAATATTTTATAAATATAGCTGTTACATAAAAAAATGATATAATAATAAATTTAGGCTCAACGTTTATATTTTTGTAAATTTGACATTTATGGTTTTTTTAATTAAATTTGGCCATTAAATTTTTAAGTAAAGAGTTAAATAAATCTTTTAATAAAAATATTAACTAAAATATTAATTTTTTAACGTTGTTGGCATAGCAATCCACGAGTACACTGATATGACACTATTTATTTTATATGTCACGTCAATAAATTATTTTAAAATAAAAATAAAAATTCAAAATTCAAAAAATTAGAATAAAATACATGCTATTTTTAAAAAATTAATGATTAAATTTGACTATTTTAAAAAAGTAAAAGACCAAATTTAACTAAAAGAAAGACCAATTTGATAAAAAAATAAAAACATTAAAAATTAAATTTCAAAATTATGGAAAAAAAGAGTACAATAACCTCATAGATGTGTCATAATCTAAGACACATAACATGTAATGTATATGTGTACATATATACATTTACATATGAGGTGGCATAGGTTGGTAAGAGCCACGACGTTAAACTGATTCGCGGCGGCAGAGGGGTAGGTTTGGGTCAACGTGCAATCACCGTCCATCTATATTGCAAGAATCTAATTCTTCTTACTCTTGCTTTGGAATCTAAGTATGCATGTCCCACTCCCCAAAGATTTTGTTATAACTAATGTTCTTCTCTTACATAAACTGAATAAATAGTCAAAGCTAAAGCCAATCGCCGATCACACTTTTGTCTGAAACCAGCAACAATGGTGGACCAACTCACCGACGAACAAATCGCTGAGTTCAAAGAAGCTTTTAGCCTCTTCGACAAGGATGGCGATGGTATGCTATGCTATGTTCCATTCATAGTTTGATTTTCTTTTTCCTTTTATTTCCCATTTTTTTGTTCCTCTTTGTTCAGTTTAGAATTAATGTTTTAATATCCCCTGTTTTGGTTGGAATTTGAATAATGCTTTGTTTAAGAAGGGTAAAAGCAGCTTTTTGTATTGGGAATTAAATTCAATTATGTATCATTTACTCAAAAGATGAGTAAATTAATTTTTATACGTTAAATAAAAGAATAAAATATTTGTTTCCGTTAAAAATTTCGATTTATTTTTAGGTTAAGTGATGATGTATCTTTATCTAGTTGCTTGAACTAGTCCCTTCATTTTATTTGAATTAGTTCCTTCATTTCAGTATAAGGTATACATGACATATCACATGTCACTATATAGTTATTCCATTCATCATGTTAATCCTTGACAATAGAATTGAGTGGAATTTTAAACAGAAAAACTAATTTACTCTTTAATCTAATATATAGAAATTAATTTATTAATTTTTTTAATATAGGAGCAAAATATAATCCAATTTTTAATAAACAAACTCCTACGTAAAATGCTTTGTTGACTTTCTTTGAGATGCTTTGTATTTGCTATGCCTTGAAAGCTAATGTTTACATGCCTTTTCTTAGAGCCAGTTTTGCTTCTTATTTAAGGGATATGCATGTATGTATGTCGATGTTTGTGTTACCATATTGTTGATTCCGAACTATGTCTTCGATCTAATATGGTTATGTTCTAGATTAAAGCTTTGCTCGGTACCAAGGTTTTATTCTGTTTTTGTCTGGGGTGTGTGTGTACAGGCTGCATCACTACAAAAGAGCTGGGAACGGTGATGAGATCTCTTGGACAAAATCCAACTGAAGCTGAACTGCAGGGTATGATCAATGAGGTCGATGCTGATCAAAACGGCACCATCGACTTCCCCGAGTTCTTGAATTTGATCGCACGGAAAATGAAGGTGACTTAAACACTGCATTTAGTCGGACTTATTTCACCGAAACGCACGCTCATTTGCAATTCCGATGACTATAAACATTGTATTTGAAAATGTTCAGTAGAATCGGGTTTGTTTCTCAGATTCCAACGGTAATCGGACGAATGAAACGCATAGCTATATAAATGATCAAGGCATCATCGGATTCTCTTCTCTTGAACCGACATTTAATTGTATTGATACATTTGGTGATTTTGGTCTTTTAATTCTCATATAAAGGATACCGATTCGGAGGAGGAACTTAAGGAAGCTTTCAAAGTTTTCGATAAGGATCAGAACGGCTTTATTTCTGCAGCCGAGGTAATAAAACACGAAATACTTCCTCGAAAAATCGCTTGCTCTCCAACGGTTGGTTTGTTTTTTCACTGTGCAGCTCCGGCACGTGATGACGAATCTCGGGGAAAATTTGACCGATGAGGAAGTCGATGAAATGATTCATGAAGCAGATACCGACGGTGACGGGCAAGTGAACTATGAGGAGTTTGTAAGGATGATGGTGGCAAAGTGATGGCACTTTGTTTTATTTGTTATCTTATGTTTAAGCAGCATGAAGTACTTTTTCTAATATCTGAATTAATTTACCTGAAAAGTTCCGTTCTGAATGTTGCCATCTTCGTTTATGTCCGAACCGAACCAAGCCGTAATATAAATTATTTTAATATGATTTTTGGGTGGCTGTGAATGTGATTGGTAAAACGTACCATCCAAAATTGTAACTTGTATTCGGCTAATGTTGAGTTTATGTTGGCTTAATAAGTATTGTGGTCCTTTCTAATGAAAGCTTTTGTATTCTGAGTTAGATTTTATATTATATAATTTATTTAAAAAAAAGTGATTGTATATTAAATTAAAGAGAAAATTAGTTTTTTCTTTTAAAAAATTTATCTACTTCTTCTGTTAAAAATAAAAGTGACTGACAAGATAATCAGATAGTTACACGTGGTGTACCATATGTATCTCATGCTAACGTACAAAAATCAATTTTTAATCAACTTAATCGATGAATCCCCAAAATCAATTGGTTACTCAATTGATAAGTTGGATAGATTTTCAAAAAATGTTGATCCACTGCTTTCCTTTGTTCTTATGTAGGGGCGGTAATAAGGGAGGCAGGTAATGGCCTTAACCTCCCTAGATTGGTAAAATTTTTCTTTTAATCCTTCAAATTTATTAACTTGTCAATTAATTAAATGATAAAATATACTTTAAACTCTTAAAAGGTTTAAATAATCAATCTTGATCTCTTAATAAAAATTTTCTGAATTATGAAACTAGTTGAGTTAGAAATTAGTAGAGGTGTCCATAGGCTAAAGTTTAGTTCCAAAAAAAATTCAAGTCTAGACTCATTTTTTGGCCAGTTTAACTCAACCCGCTCAAAAAGCTCATTTTACTTTTAAAAATATTAAAAAATATATTTTAATTGATATTTTATATACTTTTTAAAGTAAATTTAAAAATATTTTTTATTATTTAAATTAAATTTAGGCTGAAACAGCTGAAGTGCGAAAATTCTTATTTAAGCTTAGCCCTGATCTAGTCAAGTAGAGCAAGATACCGACCATTGGACAGTTCTAGACACTAGGGATGAGAGGAGCTTTTAATTATTTGAGGGTGATTATTAAGAAAAGCTAAAGTGAAATGAAATGCTTGAAAATTGATGGAATGTTAGCCCAAGCGATGACAAAGTGTATTTGATAAATTGCAATGCCAAAAGATTTGGAAATTTTAGGTAGGACTAATTTGTTGTTAGGTCCTCAACTATTTGCCAAAAAAGAGTAAAACGTTTCCAATATATCACGACCCATGCCTCGTAGATCAATATTTTTGACTAAGAGGATCACTTTGTGAGTTGAGAAATCTGTGAACTCGAATCATTAGGACCACTTGCTTAACATGAATGGAATGTTAACCATTCACGCATCATATATATTCATTCTTTGGACATGACAATTCATAGGAGAGATTAGTTCATGACAACCTATAATAACAAAAGACATATAAACTGACTAACTATCAAGAGAGCACTTCAAAAATTTACAAACACCAAAAAAAAAGAACCAAGACATATTCTCTTTTACGAGTGAACCATCTTAAACTACTACATCCTTATCTCTCTACATATTTCCATCAAGGGAGACAGGACCCTCTTTGCTTTTTTATAATTTAGATTTTTTATTTTTGTACATTAATCCTTACGTGAAATGAAGGCTACAATGTCATTGTTTGCACATTGGTTCCTTTTTATAAAGCAAAAGACTTTTGATCTTTTAGCTTTGATGCCTTTGACTTTTTGGAGTTGCCCACAGCAAACTTCTCTTTTTGGATTTAAAGAGGAGTCTCCTCTCCCCACCCCACTCACATGGTTTGTTTCTTCACCCATCACTATTCAACTTTGGGGGAAATTTCTAAAAGGGGTTTTGTGGATCAAAAGATTCCCATTTCATCATTAGGGTTTACTGCGGCTAGCCTTTTAACATACTTATATATATATGTGCTCATTGATTCATTTTACTTAGTTTTGTTCTTTATATATAAATTTTAGATACAAAGGAAATGAATAGTTTTCTTAGGCCTAATATAGGCCCAAAGACATATATAGCAAGAGATGGCATTTGAGGTCAAATTACTTTAGAGCTGATGTATATTGTCGAGAAAACTATCACGTAGGGACAAAGGGAGGGGTAGACAAGGATCTGAGCCCCTCTCCCCCCCCCCCCCAAATTGAAAATTTTTGTTTAGACCCCTTACAAAATTATATGCTAATACATGGTAAAATTATAGTTTTACTCCTCAAAATAATAAATTTTCGAATTAACCTTTTTAAAAATTACAAAAATAGAAGTCAATATAGTAATAAAATTATATTTTATCTCTTATAAAAATATATTAGACAGATCCAAATTTTTTTTTAACTATGCCTCTACTATCATAAACCTTAAGAAAATCAACTATTTCTTGATATTAACTTATCGTGAATTAAAAATCAATATTCATCAACAATTTAATTATTATAATTTGATATTCATACATTGAAAAAACACATTTCCCACATCATGCATACATATTTTTTAAACTCTAGAAGCCTCCATAGCTAGCCCTCACCTAACAACAACAAGAGATTAATCAACTCAACCACCCAAAAACACCTCGATAATAAACATACCAAAACCATGGGCCATTTAGATCCTTCCTCGCAAAGCATTTGTCCCTTCATGGAAGCCTTTTTCTCTTGTTATCTTTTTAACATTCATTCTATTGTGAGACACATGCTATGGTGTTACCACTTAAAACTTCCTTTTCTTGGTCACTTTTTGTTCCTAGTTCTCTCCCACCTACAATGCTTATCATACATAGATACATATCAAAGACAAAGACATAAGGAGGCAGTTTTGCCCCTCAAATAGTAGATTTGCCATTTAACTCTTTAAATTTTTATAAAATTATATGTTAACATGATAGTAATTTATGATTTATCTCTGATTTCTTTGAAGTAATTTTCTGATTTCGTCCTTATACATAAATAAGGTCAAGATTTGCAACACAAATCCATGCAGTCCAAGTTGATGATGGTATCACACACTTTTTAGGTGTGTGTTTTGGCTTTAGAGTAAGATGATATAATGAATCCACTACTACCATATTAAGATGATAGAGGTAGGCAGGCACATGGAGACTAAAAAGGGACCTCTACCCAGAATAGAGTATACATTACAACCCAAAAAGAAAAAGGAGATAGAAAAAGAAAAGGGGGATCAAAAAGAAAGAACATATCCACGCTCCTTGTCTGATCTCTAGATGCATAAATTTACTTTAACCTCTTTATTATTTATATATATATATGTGTGAAGGTGATCGGTGGATGTCACTTTGTAATAAAAACGAGATTAATTTTACAATTCAATAAATAGATTTAATTTTTGTACTATTAAAAGAATTAAATAACGTTTTTTAAATCCTAATGTAATTCCTCTTTTCCTTAATTTTATATTTAAAAAAATATTATCTAGTGAATTACAATAATGATGGATATAACAAATGTGAATGACAAACTCAACGTTAGTTACGTAGGAGTCTTAATACACTTAACATCCAATTCAATGAAACAGTTATAAGGTATAATGGCCCTTGAATTATACTTATTTTTTGGATTGACCCTTAATTTTTTTAATCATAAATAATCCCTAAAATTTTATCCTGTCATATATTTTAGTCCCAAAATATTACAGGGTTAAAAAAAATCATATTATATAAGATAAGAATAAGAATGAGAGTGGAAAAGGCAAAGGCAAAGGCTGCCTAACTCGGTGGTAATCCATTTATTTAATTATATGAAGGAAAGAGTGGGATTCGAAAACACATGCATCGCAGGTGAATGGCGCTAATTGCAATCATATTGCCCATGCATTTCGACGATCCAATTCTAATGCTTCAAATCTTTTGTCCTAATTAAATAATTAATTACATACCCGTAATGGTCCCACTTCTTTTGGAGAGTAGCAGCCCAGCTGCTTCTATTATTTTCTTTCCTATCATACGTATGAGGAGAGATTCATTCTTATCCTTGCATTCAATAACATAAAATTTTGAGTTAATTTAGTATTTTCTTAATATGCATTTAAATGTTAAATGTTGCTTGTATGGAATACATAGTTATTCACTTTTAATTAGGATAAATATTAAGCTTATACATTAACTTTGTTTCAATATGTAATTTGATACATGAAGTTTGATTTTATTCAATTGTACATATTTAAAGAAATAAAGACATGCGTATAGTAAAATGATGTTAATTTGATAATATTGTTAGTGATTTGTAAAAATCAAAACAAATCAAGATTTCACGTATAAAATTGTAAAAAATCAAAATTACTGTATAACATTGTACATTGGATTATTCCTAAAAATAAATTAATGTTATAGTATTGTAAGTTGAACATCCTATATGTGGTGCATACAAAGTAACAATTTTAGGGTGTGAGATGCCATGAATTATAAGTGGTTGTGAATAGAATATTTTTTTATAGGATTTTTAAACTCCTTAAAATAGAAAATAATATGTATTTCAAATGCACTTGAATTTATGTTATTTTAATTATTATTATAATAATAACGATACAAGTTCGAAATATTTTAATAGGCAGTTTGAATACCTGCTGAAGATCATGAGAGGTGAAATTTTAAGAGAGGAAAAAAAAAAGGCTGATATAAAAGCTGAATGTTTAAAGCAAAGCATGTAACAAAGAAAGCTGACCCTAAGGCCAAAAGAAATGAAAGCAAAAAGGCCTTTTCTTTCCTATCCCATGTTATAGTAATAATTCTATTAAACTGCGGAATGAATAAGGACAAAATATCTTATATTAAAGGTAAATGTGTTATGGAGTTACTTATATTAAGATTTATATTTTATTTTGTTCTTTCTATTAAAAAAATAATAAATTAATCCTTATACATTAGATTAAAAAGTAAATTAATCATTCTGTTAAAAGTCTATTTATTTTCACTGTTAATTCATATACATTAGTATGAGGTATATGTAGCATGTTTAGTTATCTCATCAAGCACACTAAATTTTAACAATAAAAATAAATAAAATTTTTAATCGAAATGACTAATTCACTCTTTAATCTAACGTAGCGTGACTAATTTACTTATTTCTAAATACGTAAAATACATTCTTACTTTTAATATAAAAACTTCCATAATACTTTTACCTATATTACATTTTAAATCAACATCAATATCGAATTTCAATAGTTTGAAAAATCTATTAATCTTTCTCTCTCTCTCTCTCTCTCTCCATATCCTCTATCAGCCTTCCCTTTTTTATTTTCTTTCCAAACATAGCCTCTTCAATTTTTTCAAGAAGAAAAAGGCAAGATCAACACCAATTTATTTGCAAAAGAATATATACATACACGCATACATATAGCTTCTTTGGGTTTATATCAAACAAGGGAAGTTTTTAATCTGCTCCAACACTAACCCATGCTAGCCAACACCTCTTGTTCCTCAATTCCCTCTTCAAAGCCAATCCCATGCTTTGAAAATGGTGATAATAACAACAATAAGAGAAAAAGAAGACCTGCAGGAACACCAGGTAACATATATATATATATGCATATCATATAAATTATATACAGTATATTGAATACAATTTACAGTTCTTGGGGATGGTGGTGCAGATCCAGATGCTGAAGTGGTTTCACTTTCACCGAAAACACTACTAGAATCAGATCGTTACGTTTGTGAGATCTGTAACCAAGGGTTCCAACGAGATCAAAACCTACAGATGCACCGGCGACGACATAAGGTTCCATGGAAGTTGCTGAAAAGAGAAACACCGGCGGTGAAGAAAAGGGTGTTCGTTTGTCCCGAGCCGAGCTGTCTCCACCATCAACCTTGCCATGCTTTAGGCGATCTGGTTGGGATCAAGAAACACTTTAGGAGGAAACACAGTAACCATAAACAATGGGTGTGTGAGAAATGTTCGAAGGGGTATGCGGTTCAGTCTGATTATAAGGCTCATCTTAAAACTTGTGGTACCCGTGGCCATTCTTGTGACTGCGGCAGAGTTTTTTCAAGGTTATTTTTATTTTCTTTTGCCATTCTTTTTCTTGTTAAATCAACAGTGGTTCAGATTCTAGTGTTACTCTATCTTTTCAAAGGATAAAGATTTCACCAGTTCCAGACCATGATTAAAAAATCTTTTCTACACTGTTGACTTAAGAATGAAGAAACATATAAAGCTTTTGATTTTTTTGACTGATGGAACCTTAATATAGTATTAAGCAGCTGTTTATATACAGTTGGCACATTTTCCGAAGATCACTTTCCCGTTGGTCGTGTTGCTGGGAATTAATTAAGCTTCAACACAGTCTACCTACTGATTAGGGTAATAGATATAAAGTCAATATTTGATATATAATGAATCCATCATTCGAAAGTAACCCTATTACCCAATATATATAGTATGCTTACAATAAGGTAGGTTCTTCTATTAGTACTTGTAGCATTTAGTTTTTTAGGTTACTTTCATTAGTTTTGTAATAACCTAAATGGTAATAGTTATAAATTAATTATTTTTTATAATTAATCTTGTACTATGAGTAAATTTATATGATTATATCATATTCTCAATTATTCTTAATTTATTAATTAATTTTTTGTAAGTAATATATAGATATAATAAGTTAACATAGTATTACATATATAATAGTATATTTTATAGCATAAAATTTTAGAAATAACAACATTTAATCCGCAATAATTTAAAAAAAAATTTGATTTCATATTGATTGATTATCCTTTTTATTTTTTCTAGAGTTGAGAGTTTCATAGAACATCAAGATGCATGCCGTATGGGGCAATCACAGAAAGTGCAGCAGCCACCTAGCTTGTCTCCAACAGCTTCAACCCCAAGTACTCCATCTAGTGATATCATGTTCTTCAGCCCTACAAAAGATAATCCCACCACCACAAACCGCGGCGACCACCACAATTTGGAGCTTCAACTCTTAACCACATCCTCAAACCCAACAGAGCCCTTTGTTCCCCATAAAGAAAACCATAACAACACTCATTATTCCACTCAATTACACCTCTCGATCGGCTCATCCGACGAAAAAATGGAATCGACTGTAACGACTGATACGAGCAAGGTATCGGCGCTCGAGCAACTGAAGATGGCGATGGCGGAGCTAGCTTATGCCGAAGAGGCGAGAAAACAAGCAAAGAGGCAAGTTGAATTGGCCGAACAAGAGTTCGATAGGGCGAAGAGGATCAGACAACAAGCACGAGCTGAATTTGAAAAGGCTCAAGCTTTAAAGGATCGTGCGAACAAGCAAATCGAGACCACCATTGTTCAAATAACTTGCCATGCTTGTAAGCAGCAAGTTCAAGACAGAACACCTGTGGAAGAGAACTCCATTGTTGTGAGTTACGTTTCATCAGCTATATAACGAGTACCGGTTGAAAAAAAGAAGCGATACAGCAACATTTGGTGATTGAATTTGGTAATTTTTCACTTTGGTCCTTGACTTTTTTATTACTTCATATTGGTCTTGAAATTTGGCAACCTTTTTCAGTTTGATCCTTTCTGTTAAGGCATGGTGACATGGTATTATGAGATTGTTCCACATCATCACCTAAAATTTTTTTAGTTTTTAAAATTAAATTTATTTATGATTTTATAGTATTTTCAGTATTTTTTGTAATTTTTAGATTTTATATAATATTTTTTAAAAATTCAACTTAAAAAACACAAGTTCAGGATCAAATTGGAAAAAAAATTGTTAATTTTCAGGATTAATGTGAACAAAAAAAAATTAAAACTGAATTTTAAAAATTTGTTAAATTCAAAGGCTAAATATTGCTTTATCTCGTATTTAAAGATATTTTATAAAGGTTAATTACTAACAGTAACATATAAACCAATTAATCACATTCATATATACATAAACTTTCCTTTGATCTAAGTGTACCTTATACTCTTTGAGCTTTTGAAATTTAGTTCTCTGGTTTAGTTCCAAGAATTTAAACCCTTTAGTTGTTTAATTTAAAATCCAATAATTTGATTTTTAAATCTCATATGTAGAGGCACAAATTCTTAAAATTAAAAACAGAGAGATTAAATTTTAAAAGCTTGAAATGTAGAGGGATTGGAGTCAGAATTAGACTCTTTCTTTAGCCTTGTATGATATATGCTGATATACCAAGTTGAATGAAAGGATTGTCGTATGCTGCAATTTGTGTGATGTAAGTTGTTCATTGATTTGGTTAAATGAAAGCTACAAATTATGGGGTGTTGTAGGAAAAGTATTCCTAGGCTTTTGTGTGTGTGTGTGTGTGTGAATGTGATGGATGCATTGAGACAACTTGAAAATGAACCTTCCTTGTCCTCATCTCTGCCTTCCTTTTTTTGTGTGGTTATTTTGGCTTTTCTACTTGGACTCTTTAGGTATCTTCGTAGCTTGAAGGTGTAAGGAAATTAATGGAGGTGTTCTTTCCTTTGGCATTAAAAAAAATTATATCATTTAGTATTTGAGTTTGGTTTCAATATTTAGTTTGATACTTAAACTTGATTTTGATGTTTAATTTGGTACCCAAACCAAATGGAATAAGGTGGGCTAATGAATATTTAACACGCGTTCTCTACTAGAAAAACATATAGGTGCTTAATTGGGACACAAAAAAGTTTAGGTAGTAAATTGAATATTGAAGCCAAACTCAGGTATTTAATTAATACAAAAAAAACCCCTCAAGCATCAAATTGAAAAAAATTCAAGCACCAAAGTAAACATTAAAACCAAACTTAGGTAGGTAAAACTTCAATAGATGCCCCTATACTAAGAATCAAATTACATTTTGCCCCCTTTACTCAAAAAAAGGCAAATTAGTCATTGTACGTCAGATCAAAGAGAAAAATGGTCCTTTTGTTAAAAATTTTATCCATTTCTATTATTAAAAAATCGATCCCTATATGTCAACATGAGGTATACGTGGCATGCCCCACGTTTCATTGTTTGGTTATTCTGTCAACCCTACTAATTTTAAATAGTACAAGTGGATGAAATTTTTAATAGAATGAACTAAATTGCTCTTTGGTTTAACATACAAGGATTGATTTGCTTATATTTTGAATAGAGGGGGTAAAGTGCAATCTAACTCCTAGTATAGGGCTCTATTGCACTTTTACCTATATATCTAAGGTTGGCTTTAATGTTTACTTTGGTACTAGTTTTTTCAATTAATTGATGCTTGAGTCTTTTGGTATTGATTAAATACTCGAGTTTGATTTTAATGTTCAATTTAATACCTAAATTTTTTTTGTGTCTCACTTAAATCCTTCTGTTTTTTTACCAGAGAACATGAGTTAAGTCACATTATTTCATTTGGTATAATTAAATTTTGTAGCCAACCTGAGATAGTAAATGATATATTAACTTTTTTTTATGATGAAGAGCAACACCATCTCCATTAATTTTCTTACATCTTCTAGCTAAAAAAACTCAAGGATCAAATTGAATATTAAAACTAAATTAATGTACTAAATAATATATTATCCCTGAAAAAGGCATGTTTTTCAGTGCCAGAGTTTAATAGTTAATGACAGACTCTCAGTCGTCGCTCTCAACGTCCCCAACCAAAACTCCATTCATTCATTCACTTTCAGATCCCACTATTTATCATAGTGAGGCCCCTAGGGCAAAGCAATGCGTTGTTAAGAAGAAGCAAACGCCATTTCTTTTTTTCATTCAATGGAGAGGCCATTAGAGCTTTTCGGCTCAGTTGAAAGGACCAAAAATGAAGAAGAAATAAAAAGAAAACTGGGTCCATCTTGTTGACGTTATCTTTCACGATTTCAACCAAAACAAAAAGGTGAACTGCAAAGCTAAAGCTGCAACTTTCGAAGGGTCTTTTTTTCTCCCTTTATTTTGCCTTTTTTATTGGAGAATGTGCTTCTCTTTCGTTTCCATCATGTTGGCACGTTGCTAAGCATGTCTTTCTTTTTATCTCACTCTTACCAAACAAACATTTAATATTGATGTATAAAATTTAGGTAGAATAATATTAAATTATTAGTAAATTTATGTTTTAATTATTTAATTTAAAAAATTTATAAAATAATTATTAAATTATTAGAAAGTTTTTATTTAAGTAATTGGATTGTTAAATTTAATATCTGGTTAGCGAGTTTTAAATAACAATTTAACGATTAACACGGTAGATTGTTACCCATTGATGAGTAGAAAATATATTTAAATTTTGACTCGCAGATTGATGACATGCGAAGTTTTTTTATGAAAAAATCTGAATTGTAGAAAAGATGGGGAAAGAGATGCACGCAATGCAGACTATACAACAACGATTTTAGCAGTATGATGACTTAAATAAAAACTTTCGAGTAGTTTAGTGATCATTTTATGACTTTTTGAAGTTGAGTTACCAAAATGTAAACTTGTTGATAGTTTAGTGATTTTAGGTGTAATTTACCCGAAATTAAATTAGTTAATAGTTGATGATATACTCGCATGTATGGTAAAAGTACCATAGATGCTCTTGTACTAAGATTTAGATTGCATTTTGCCCCCTCTACTCAAAATATGAGCAAATTAATCTATATACATTAGATCAAAATGCAAATTGGTTATTCTCTTAAAAATTTCATCCACTTCTACTATTAAAAATTCATCCTTGTATGTCAAAATAAGGCACACGTGACACGTCACATGTAACTAATTGGTTATTTTGTCGATAATGCAAGTTTTTAATAGCAGAACTCGATAAAAATCTTAATAGAAAGAACTAATTTGTTCTTTGATCTAAATACAAAGACTAATGTACCCATTTTTTAAATAAAAAAGATAAAATACAACTAAACTCTTAATACAAAGAACTCTTCCATATTACTTTCACCATAGGTATATAAATTAATGACCAATTTAATATGATTTTGAGGGTGGCTGTGAATGTGATTGGAAACCAAAAAATAAAACAAGAAATGGAACTTAAAATTGGAGCCAGAGTTGAGTTTATGTTGGCCCAACAACTCTTCTTACGTAGGCCTATTAGACCTTAATTCATTTTTTTTTCATGTTGCTTTATTTTTTAAAAGATTGGTAAATTTTAATATTTTTTTTAATAATTTCATTATAGATTTTGATAATATTTATTTTTAATATAATATCTAGAATTACTCATAGTTTTTTCTCAACCCATAAATAGGAGAATATTATGCTTTAGCACACTGAAATCTACGTCCTCTCACATTCACAACAATAATTTTATATAATATTTTTAAAAAATTTCCAGATACAAATTCTCATTATTTTCCTTAAGATTTTTTGAACATTATATTTAAATTTTACACGGAATTCAATACCCATAATTATCTAAATATTCCCAAAAAAATAGGAAATAATTTTTTTTCACAATATTTAATTTAATTTGTTTTTAATAAAATATTTAATATTTAATAGCCCATTTAAAAATTTAAATTTTATTTCACAAATTCATTTTTTATATATCAAATAAAAAAAATAGATTTGGATTTGATAAATCCATCATTAATAAAAAAATAATTCAAATTTGAATTTTGAATTTTTTGAGAATTTACATGATTTATATTTTCTTGACATATTTCTCTTATTATATTTCTAGCTCTACATAATAATAATAATAATAATCAATCTTGCTTGATTATAAAAATACAAATTTATTCATAATATTTATTTTTGTGCATGTATTTTTTTCTTGTCATGATCTTGTATAAATTTCAATACATTAGTAGTATTTTTTTTTAGGTTTTTCTATGTTTATGCATTCGTCACACGTAACATGTGATAGTACGTCAATAATAATGTTATTGATTTTTGTACATGAAATCATATTGATGTTTCATATATATATATATATATATATATATATATTTAACTATAAAAAATCAAAATTCATGTATAGCATTCAATTGCATTACACTATATTTATTGATTCCATGCAAGAAAAGAAAAAAAAAGTAAATACTATTTTGTATAAGCAATATATAGAACACATAATCATGCTTTTTTTTTGTCTATATAAACCCTTGGGTTTTTTCATAAATGGTCTTAAATATGCTATGTCAAATGATGAATGCAATGGCATCAATATTATCTATCAAAAGTTGGTGTTAGATTTGGTTTTTTTCCCTTACAATTTAAGTTTGATGTAAGTGATGACTGTTTTAGAGAGCTATAAGAAATTGAAGAAGGAAGGCCTAGCCTTTGTGTGGTGTTCCATTAATGGCATTGCTTCTTGTTGATTTACCTCTTCATCGTCTCTCCTACTGTTCTCTGTTACTTCACTTTTATTATTGGAATCTGTATTTACTTGAAGGAAATCATAGAATTCAATTGCCTCCTTTTTATCTGCAAATCATCCATATAATGTTGATTAATTATTTGGTAAAACAAAGGTAATAAACTTTCCAATCTATCTATATCTAATCTAATATATACTTATATTTAACTACTTTTCTGAGTTATGAAATTATGAAAATATTTCTTCTTTTAAATTATAATTAATATTATGATGTTGATATTTTTGTGTTTTCACATTTTTATATGAAATATGTGTTCAATAATATTAAATATAAGTTCATTATCACTTCACATTACGGATCCATAATTAAGTTAATGTCGAAATTATTAATTTTTTTTATATTTTTATATAAAATTATTATAAAAATTTTAATTAAAAATAAATCTATAGAGAAAGAAACTTCAACCTAGAATATTAAAGTCTCAAGAGAGTCAATTTTACTATTTTAATTAAAGTTTGATTTATTTTTTTACATACCATAATATTTTTTTACCAATATTACGAGGGTAATATAATCTAATATAAAAATCAAATTATAAAATAAACCCAATATGATTGTAAGATTGTATTAGTATTTTGTTAAAAAAAACAAAATTACATCTCTTATTATTAATCCACCTTTTTTTTTCATCTTTTGATTGTAAATGATTGTTATATAAAAAAAATTGTACTTTAATTTTTTCCAAAATTTATTTATTTTCCATTCTAATTATCTATTTTTGATAGGTATATAAATAATTTTATGGACATATATTTAAATATCTATTGAAATTATATGAATACGATATTTTGAAAGGGAATCGACTCCTTCGAGAAAAATTTTTAAAATATCGTCCATCATGCAATCAATCGGGTCTTCCAACAATTGAAGGTATTATTCTCAACCTCCGTGGAGAGCTGTAGGTTGAGGAGAAAATATTGACTAGAAAACAATACCTTTAATTGTTGAAAATTTAGTCGATTAGCCGACGGATAATACTTCCAAAACTACTCCTAAAGGAACCAACTAAGGATTCAATAAAAAATTGCAATTAAATATAAATATTGAATACGCACCTTGGGTGGTTGTAACACAATGGTTTGGGTTCAAAGGAGAACAAGTGTTGTGAGGGAACCCTTGCTTGTATTTATGTAAAAGTGGGAGAAAGCCATGACCAGCACCCATCTGTGAGTGATGAAGAGGTTTAGAGGGAGTGGTGTGTGACGTTTTGGCATAGAGACTCGACCGTTGTCGGCATCTACGTGCCATAATGACATGCCAATGGTTCTTAACAGCGTTATCAGTACGACCGGGAAAAAGCCTAGCGATAACAGCCCACCTATTCCCATGGATCCTATGAGCACTCAACAACCGTTCTTCTTCCTCTTCCGTGAAAGGGCTCCGGTTAATCCTCGGATCTAACTGGTTAAACCATCTCAGCCTACAGCTTTTCCCTGCTAAGACCAATTCATATTATCAAACACCAAAACCGAAACCCTAGCTACACAACAATCATGATATTCTAAAACAAAGTAATCATTATTATATCACTGGGCATACTATTTTTATTTTGGTATTGGTATATATCGATATTTTCATGTTTCATTATACTATTTCTAGTTTACCGATGTTTTTAAATATTTTTCAAACGGATATATAGTTTCTTAAATAATTAAAATGGTTAAAATGAAAATTTTAAAAGTTGATTTAAAAAACAAAATTTGTATCAACTAATACAAATTGGTATTGATCGAAATAAGTCGAAACCCACTGAAATTTTAATCAGAACGGAATATAGACTATTTGATACCGGTTTAAGACCAAAACAGTACATATCAACCAATATGATATAGTACCGACTACCATGTTTTAAAAGGTAATAACAAACTATATACATGATTTAGGGTTTGATGATCACCTGATCTGCCTTGAAGCTTTTGAGCTATAGCATTCCAATTATGAGGGCCATGACGTTCCACCAATTCTCGTAGCTTTTCATCTTCGGCAGGCCTCCAATGACCTCGGCTACACATCTGTTAATCTTTTAACTCAATGAAAAACTCAACACCCAAAAAGATGGGAAATAAACGGGCAGATAGGAGAATAAAGATGGTAGAGGGTGGGCTAACAAGACAACAAGTAGATCACATACATGTATATATATATATTAAGGGGGAAGTAGAAGAAGGGCAAAGTGATTTTCCGTTAAAGAGTTGGGAGGAAACAGTGAGTAATCAGGCGATTGATGTAAACGTTTTGGCTAACGAACGCTCTCTCACAACAAAGGTTTTTTTGGAGTAATCAATCAACTTTTTACACACACAAAATGGAAAGAGACAGAGACACAAAGAGGTTGCTTGGTGGGCTGAATTTCGTTTGCCTTTCAACGTCTTTCTAAATTTCTAACCTACAACCCTCTACTTGTAACCCACCTATCTACCATTTCGCCTTTTACATTACATGTTCTCTACACCATAGTTGTTGAAAACTGAACCAAACCGATGATATTAAAAACCAATTGATCTATAACTCGATATAAACTGATAATTGAGTCCATAATAAAATTAAATTTTTTTAATAAATTTATTTAATTAAAACCGAATCGAATATGTAACAGATGAGGAAATTAGTTCCATTATATAGTTCCATACGTATTAATATGATAGCATGCAGTCGCAGCAAAAAAAAAAAAAAACATGAGGAAAAAAAAGTAGTGCAAGTGTATATATGTAATGGGGTATTGGGGGATTTTAGGTTTTTGATAACCTTTTCAGACCTAACTAACATTAACAGCTTATTTTATTCTTTTATTGGATAATAACATTAACAACTTAATTAGCTTAAACTGGGATGCGTAGGATTGATGAATTAAGCTGTTTTTTTTCTGTTAAACGGCTGCTCTCTCCCCCCTTTCCTTTATTGCCGTAAAACAGCTGAAATCTCAAAAATAAAAATCATCGTTCTTCTTAGGCACTTGGATTGTCAAAATCTCGACTACTCGGGTTTAAGGTATATGGAAATTAATAACAAGTTATTTGAATTGAAATTTATAAATTTGTTTAAGAGTTCCAATCCATTTATTCTTCACAAATTATTTGAATACCATTATGCAAATTTGAATTTGTCGGATATTTTGTATCTGCAAAAAAATATATATATATTTTAAAATTCATAATCATCTTTTAGATATCCAAATTCGTAAAAATTCAAATTTGAATTAAGTTAAAATTCTTTTTTAAAATATATAAACAAACATATAAGCAATTTTTAATATGTGGATTCAGTTATCTGAATTTGTATTTACTATCTGAATCAATAATATCAAATCGAATATCCAAATCACCTCCCTAGAGAATAACTTTTTCGGAGTCCATGATTGTCATTCCTAACAATGTTATCTCTAAAGTTCAAACTTGAATTTTTTTTTAAGAGTGTAATATGTCATATTACTACATCCAACACTTATGGTATCGTAAAATAGTTTTAATAATTTTTTTTTTGTTTTTTATAAATCGGGAAAAAAGTATTAAAAAGAGGTTTTATGACTAGCAAACTAGTAGAACAAAGCAAATACGAAGCCACAAATTTTTGGAGTCGAAATTTACATATATATATATTTATAGTTTTAGAAAGATTAAATCACAATGTTTTATTCTAAGATCATCCTTAAAGTTAAGATAACAAGTTAATTTAACCAACAAAACCTATTAATTTTAACGGAGATTCTAAAATCTTTAACATATCATATTCGAGTTTATAAAAACTTGAATTTATTTTCTAAATAAGAATAGGTGGGAGAGATAGCAATAAGATAATTAAGAAGAGAAGCAAGATTAATGAAAATAAGGAGATGAAATGAGGAAAAGAATAAAGTTAATAAAGTGAATAAAATGTCCCCACATATAAAATATAAGTACAATTTTGAATTTCTAATTTGTACAACACGAACCATATGCCACCTAATGTGAATTTAGCCGAAATCAAAAGTAATAGATTCATAGATATTATTATATATCGGTTTTGATTGTTGGCCTAACAGATATATATTTGCTTGTTTATTAAGTGAAGGAAACCCATCTTCTATCTTTCGTCTTTTACCCACCAACGAATAAACAGCTACCTTCTTTTTTTCTTTTTCTTTTTTTTATAACATACTAAAACTAAACTTATAAAGCTGTTGGTCTCATCTAATTTTATACCAACAGCTTCAGCCTTTGGACAAATTTATTATGTGGTGAATTTTTTATTTATTTTTTTAGTGTAAGCGATTCATAAATAAATAAAAATACTCATATTAATATTTAATATATCATAACCCAAAACAATTACCAACATAATTTATTTAAAATAAAATCACTCCTACTAAGATGAGGTGTGATTTCCTGTCCAAAAATATCATATTACTGTTTCATGAATAATAAATTATATATTAAAATAAAAATATTTTGAAAAATGAAAAACCATCTAATTTAAATTTGGGCCAAAGTGAGAGCCTAAATCCAACATGAGGGGCCACTTGAGTACAGGTCTAGTTGAAAGTAGCAAATTGTGAAAACATAAAACATTATGGTCGTTGGGTTTTTAGTCTGTTTAGCCCCAAAGAAATACTGCAGCCAGGCCGGTCAATTCGGCACGAAAATTTCAACCCCACCCAATATAATCCCAACATCAACAATTTAAATTCAATTGCCAACACGAACTCAAAGCCACGTAATAATCTTCCAACTTTACAAAAAAAAATTATTTTAACTCTTTATTTAATTTTTTTATTCTTTGTAGTCTTTAAATTTAAAGTTGTTTGTCAAATTACTTCAAAACGAATAAAAATTAACGCTCGTTAACTTTGTTAATATAGCATTCACGTGTATATCACGATAACAATTAATTAATTTTTTATAATTTAAAAAACTTAAAAAAATATGAAAATTATTTAAAATTTATAAAAAATAATTTTTTTGAAAAATTAATTAATTCTAACTAGAGTCAACAAATGTTAATTTTTCTATCTATTTTAGAATGATTTGACAAATAATGCTACTTCAAGGGCTAAAAAAGTCAAAAAATTAAATGGAAGGCTAAAATGATTTTTTTGTTAAGTTAGAGGATTAAAAATTTATTATATCATTTAATATTAATTAAAATTTTATAATATACATATGCACATGAAAATACATTTATTTATTCAGATCTAAAATAAAATTAAATTAAAATTTTCAAATGCAATTAAGTGATATATTTAAAAAAAACGATTGGAAATTTAGTGTTGATTAAATCTTTCAATTGGACGATTTGGGTGGATTTTTGGTTGAAGTAATATGGATCTTATCAATTTGAACAACTTAGATATAATTTGTTAAAACGATAGTAAAATTAAAAATTAATAATGTTGTTTATTTCTTTTTAGAGTTTGTAAGTATAAAGATATACAATTACAAATATAAGTTTAAGTAAATTTAAAATAAAATCAATACAAAGTATAACCGAACGAATACTATGATTAACCCTAAAATCATATCAATCGGGATTGTTATACTTATGTTTCACAAGCCCATCTTATGTGCCTTTGATTTCATAAGTCAACATTTTTGACCAAAAGAGCTGAGATACCAATGAGCTCAATATATCACGAACCTAATCCATCAAAACCACATACTTAACATAAATAGAACAATTTTCATCCACATGTCATGTATTTTCATCTCCAAACATAACAACACAATAATTAATATCGACTCCAACTAATCTACGATGACAGGATATTAATAAGTCAACAAACTTGCAAGAAGTTTGAAACCAAAATAAGAACACTTCAAAAACTATTAGAGAAAACTCCTTTAAAAGACTTTTAAACTCCAATAGAATGGACCAAGACACATTCTCTTCCAAATAAACCTTCAACTCATTCCTATTTTCATCTCCCCTCTCCAATCTTATTTTCGCACCTATATTTCGGACACTTCCTGATCTTCTCTCGACACTTACCTTTTGATTGTCTTAACTCATTTACTGGTTTTCATCTTCCAAATGGACACCGTCACAACCTCCTCCTTATATCAATATGAGCCTTAAAAGTATAAACAAATATTTATTGATGTTCACTTCATTTTTTAATTAATCATAAGGTTAGAAATTTGACATCATATATAAAAATGAAACACATTTTATAATCAACCATTTATCATTTTGGAGAACACCCACAACAAACATGGGATACATTAATTCAATAAAGAAAAAAATATCTATTAATTAATTAAATCAATTTCACGTTGAAAGTTGAAAAAGAGAAGAGGCGCACCCTACAGCGACCCAACACCCTAAAAGTCATAGCCCTTAGCACATGGCATTCATCGACATGTTTGGGTTCACTAAAAGTTCCAAAATTTAGCTACCATCACGATGATTTTATTTAATTTCATTGCTCCACCACATATTCCCAATACTATTCCAGATATTTATTTTATGAACATTATTGCATGGGGCACTTCCAAACAAAACTTTCAAAAAGAAGTAATCACTTTAATTAACTTTTTCCCGTCTCGTCTGAAAATAGGTAAAAATTAATTTTACATTTATTAGAAATTAAATTGTATTTTATATTTTTTTAATCTAAAAAATGGATAAATTATTTTTTACAAGTTAAATTAACGAGTACATTAATTGTTAAAATTGTTAATTTTTTTAACGTGACTAGCATTGGATAACCATCATGATATCTAAGAATTGCTCCACCACCTATTCCCAATGCTATTCCAGATATTATTATTTTTGGATGAATTATAAGAAGAGCGCAAAAGCCCTAAACAATAATCCAACAAGTGTGATTTGAACTCAGGCCATACCTAGGGCAATGAATACATTGACCATTAGGCCAACTCCCAATGCTATTCCAGATTTTATTATTTTTGGATGAATTATAAGAGGAGCGCAAAAGCCCTAAACAACAACCCGACAAGTGTGACTTGAACTCAAGCCATACCTAGGGTAGTGAACACCTTGACCATTAGGCCAACATACGTAGTTCTCTACATATTATTTTATAAAGGTTAAAATTATATCTGTTCATGGGTCAAGGCATCTGTCCAAACCCAAAGGTTCGTCCAAAATATGAGAGGGTTTAGAAAAAATACGAGATCTGAAAAATGGGCTTGTGTAAAATTTAATGCTTGTTTTCTGTAAACGTTGGGACTTGGACAAAATTTTTTTTGGCCCGAGCCTGACCCAACCCAGCCTAAATATGTTATGTTATAAAATAATATTATATTAGTTATATATGTTAAATAATAATTATATGTTCTTATATTAAATCATTAATCCAGTAACAATTAATCCCATTATCAAAAACCTAAAAACAATTATCCAAACTAAATAACCCAACCCAAAATATAGAATTTTAAAAATTATATTTAAAACAATAAAATATTTATTATATTTATTAGTGTTTTAATATAATAAAACATTTATTATATTTATGATAATGTTTTCTAATATAAATACATTTTAATGTATTTTTAATGTGTTAGAAAATTTTTATTTTAGCGTTTTTAGTGTATTATATATATTTTAAAAATTATTTTAAAAAAATAATCCAAAATATCAAATATGGGTGGGTCGGATCGAGTTTGGGTTTATTTTTCTTAAATTGAGCTAAATTTGGATAAAAGAAAAAGTAAACCCATTTTTTAGGTCGGACTATGCCTAGGCTTGGAAAATTGGTCTAATACCTTGTATGGGCATGACCCGACCCGGGTCATTAGTATCTCTAGTTAAAATATGCCATTAGTTCTTATACTCTTTGTAAATTTGAAATTTAGTGTCTATACTTTTATTTTTAGGAATTTAGTTCCTCTACTTTTCAAATTTCAAAACTTAAGTCTCAATGTTATTACTCTTAAAATTATTTTGTTAAATTCGGGTTCATTACAATATTACTTTTTTAGTTAAATTACTATCAAGTGAGTATTTATTTTATTTTAAAATATTACTATAACAAATTTAATAAAATTTAAAAATATTAAAAATTAAATTAAAATTTTTAAATCTAAAAAGTAAGACTAAATTTTTAAAAATAAAAATATAGAAACTAAATTTCATATTTGAAGGATATAATGTGAAGGATATAAGGAGATATCTTTTCATGAAACAAGATTGCATGGGGCATAGGAAAGATTCACTTCAATTAACTTTATTTATGAAAAGGTTTTAGATTATAATATTAAGTACCTTCTTTAATTATTTGTTGTGCTTGCAATTTTTTAATATTATTTATATTTAGTTTAAGTTTGTTTTAAGTTCATTTTTGTTGTTATTATTTTTAGTTATTTTAAAAAATAAATTATAACATATTTATGATAATGTGGATAGAAAAAATATGTAATAAATTTATTAAAAAATTGATATAAAAATTGAATAAGGATTTGATTGAAATGGTAAAGTTGAAATATTTTAGATTTTATATAAAAATTTTAAAAGATAAAAACACTCTCAAAAAATATTTGCTATTTTGTAAAAATAATTAGTTCGTGGTAACTCCAGAACTAAGAGTTGAGGTTTCATTGATCAATAACACCAATTCAACCAAAACGTGAATGTGTTAATAGTTTAGTGATTTAAAGTGTAGTCTTCAATTCAACCCTGTTATTTAAAGGCTTAATGCTACAATAAGTCCCAAATTTTAAAAGAAATCAATTAAACTCCTTTAAATTTTTGTACCTAATTGAAACATAAATTAACAAAATTAGCTAAATAGGTTCTTTGACTGTTAGTATTTATTGACAATACTGATGTAGCCATTAAGAGATTTAATGTTAGCGATGCTATCAAATACTAATAGTCGATGTCCGTCCAAGTGTCTATTTGATTAATTTTATCAATTCATGGCTCAATCGGAAACAAAGATAATTGATTTTTTTAAAAAAATGAAAGTCTTATTTTATGAATAAACCCCATGTAAAATGCAAAAACCGAGGACGCCGCGCATTGAATAGGAAAAATTAAATTTTAGATTGATAGTGGTACAGGATCGGATGGAATACTACACAGACGAGTGGAGCTTAACGCATCGTCCAATTGTCGGCATTCCACAAAATTGACTATTGCCGATCCATACATTTCCTTTTATTATGATTCGTCTGTTTTTGCTCAACTTTTAGTCTTTTATACTTTGAAGGTTAGGTTAGCTTAGCCTTTGCCTTTGCCTTTTCCTTGACTTGATCAATCACCTAAGCTTTCCTTCTACATCACTCTTTGCTTAACTTCACTCCATTCCCAATTCACACTATTTACTATTTAGAATAAATTACTAAAATAAAAATCCCCTTTCCAAACCCAAAAAAGCTCGTAGTAAACGAAACAGCAGCAAAAATGGTGCTCACAACCACGAACCCGGCGCCGAAGCAGTTTGTTGAATCCAGTACCTTTGCTTCCAGATATGTCCGCCAACCTCTTCCCAGGTATTTATTCCTTTTGCCTTAATATTCTGATTTTCTCTCTCTTATATATATATTAAAAGCACCGATCGTTGCTTTATTTATGTCCGTCCTTTTAAAAAGATTATTTTATGTACTTGATTTTTTTTTTATCGCCAAAGAGCAAATTCGGAAATGAATGCTAAACGTAAGATAAAGCTGACTGAAAGATGAATAAAATAAAATAAACCCTTTTTTTTTTCTCGCGAAAAACGGGGAGCTATATATAGCGAAAAAAGAAATAATTATTTTATTTACTTTGCTCCTTGTTATTTGCGAAAACTAGATTTTCCTTTTGAAAAGCAAAGAGATAGATAAGGTAGCCGCGATCCTACCGGATTTATTTAGAGAATGTAGGCATTATCCGACGGCGGTCATGGATTGCCGGGTTTCACAGTGGCATGACTAAATCCGGTCTCGACAACGTACCGGTGATGGAATTGATTAGATTAAAATGTTGAGTTAGATTAAATAATTAATTAAAAAATCATAAAAATAAAAAGAAAATCAATTTTTCTCGAATGCATAAATTCAATCGAGTATATAGGTTTAATACTTTTTTAAACCGACTGGTCCCAACTCCCAACTCCCTATCTTTAAATAAATGTTTGAGTTAATTTAAATTTAAATTTTTTTATTTTAATTTTTAAATTGTATCAAGTAAGTTACAATTTTAAAAATATATATAACTTATTTTAATTTTTAAATTATATATTTTTAAATTTTTAATTGATGAGATACCATAATTTTAAAGTATGATGTTATCGTATTTTTATAGATCCAAATTTACATATTAAACTGGACTAATTTTAACCCTAAATATTTTTATTTATCCCTTACAAATTTCATTAATTAGGTCAAATTAATTTAATTTAGGAGCAAAGGATGGTAGTCAAGGAATGTATACTCAAACTCATGTTCTCTTGCATTGTGCTTGTGTTGAAGGTAATACTCATACCAATCGAATTAAGATTCAATCACTCATAATAAACAGATAATGGATTTAGCAATAGTAAAATTAAGAAGGTTTGACATGGATTAAATTTCAAACTTTATTGACATATAAAAACTCAGTTCAACTTAATTGGTGATGAAGGAAAATTATTTTTCGAAAATAAGTAAAACTAGTGAAATTTCCTTTATGAAAAAACAAGAAACATACTTACCATATATGATATATATCTGTATTTAATTATTTATAGTATATATGATTATGAATGAAGAGCTTCTTTCTATGTATTTTTGGAAATACGTAAAGTTATTTAGCACAATCCAATCTCTGCTTTTGACAAATTAAAATTCTCGTGTATAAAACTAATAATCCCCACATACATTTAAGAAATTGATCTGGTTTTATTTTATACATCATAACCATATTGTGCATTTTTATGTTTTATTTTTATATTATAATAAATATTTTATGCGATATAAAAGATGTTTTGTGTAATAATTAGTATGTGAGTGAGTGAAACAATATGTTGATGTTTTTTGAGGTGAAGTGATACTATCCAAAGGGGTAATGGTAATGGAGATACCGTGTTTACCATTCTACTAATTTATAGTTTTATATTTTTTTCAAGGGACTTAGAAAGGAATTTTACCATTTGTAGGATCCAAAGCTACTGCCTGCCCTCTGTTTTCACCTCTGTTTTATATGGAGTGGAAGGGAGGGATGTAAACATCAGTCTTATAAAGCTGTTAAAAACTATAATCACTTTGTAATAAATGTTATTATGTTTGTAAATTGCATGCAACGTTGTCTAATTTTAATACCATAAATTGGTGCAGGTTCCAGATGCCAGAAAATTCAATGCCCAAGGAAGCAGCCTATCAAGTAATAACTGATGAACTGATGCTTGATGGAAATCCCAGGTTGAACTTAGCATCATTTGTGACCACATGGATGGAACCCGAGTGCGATAAACTCATGATGGCTTCGATAAACAAGAACTACGTCGACATGGACGAATACCCTGTCACCACTGAGCTTCAGGTACCTTACCTTTCTTGTTTGCTTGTGTCGTAAGTTACTCTTAATAGGCCTTGTTGTCGTATTAGTGAACCGATATTTGCTCTGGTTGTGTAGAATCGATGTGTAAACATGATAGCAAACTTATTTAATGCTCCTATCGGGAGCGGTGAAGCCGCGGTTGGTGTCGGGACAGTTGGTTCCTCTGAGGCAATAATGCTGGCAGGATTAGCCTTTAAAAGGAAGTGGCAACAAAAGATGAAATCACAGGGAAAACCGTATGATAAGCCTAACATAGTCACCGGAGCGAATGTGCAGGTCAGCTTTTTGTGTAATATTTCGTTGTTTGCGATCGGAGATGCGTGAATTGATTTGAAATGTTGTTCGAATATGGTATACACAGGTTTGTTGGGAGAAGTTTGCGAGGTATTTCGAGGTTGAATTGAAGGAAGTGAAGTTGAAAGAGGGATACTATGTGATGGACCCTGTGAAAGCGGTTGAAATGGTTGACGAGAATACCATATGTGTTGCAGCAATTCTCGGATCCACCCTAACAGGGGAGTTTGAGAATGTGAAGCTCCTTAATGAACTTCTCACCAAGAAGAATAAGGAAACCGGTTGGGATACCCCAATACATGTGGATGCTGCTAGTGGAGGGTTCATTGCTCCCTTTGTTTACCCGAAAATCGAATGGGATTTCCGCCTGCCGTTAGTAAAAAGCATCAATGTCAGTGGGCACAAGTATGGCCTTGTATATGCTGGTATCGGTTGGGTCGTGTGGAGAAGCAAGGAGGATTTGCCAGACGATCTCGTATTTCACATCAACTACCTTGGATCCGATCAGCCCACATTCACCTTAAACTTCTCTAAAGGTAAAACTTTCATGCATACATCAATACAGAGATCTCATCCCTGAAAACTTTTTACATTGTGGCAGGCTCTAGTCAAATCATAGCTCAATATTATCAGCTTATTCGGCTCGGTTTTGAGGTAAATTCTACTGAAATTTTCATACATAGGCTCGACATCGAATGGATATTAACGATTTGTAACTTTCTGATATTTTTGTCTATAAAAGGGATACAAGAGTATCATGGAAAACTGCATCGGGAATGCAAGAATCCTGAAGGAAGGGATAGAAAAAACGGGACGATTCGAAGTCGTCTCCAAAGACGTGGGCGTTCCCCTCGTGGCTTTTGCTCTAAAAGACAGCACTAAATACACGGTGTTTCAAATATCCGATGCCTTGAGGAAGTTCGGGTGGATCGTCCCTGCATACACGATGCCTGCAGATGCCGAACACATCGCAGTCCTGCGCGTGGTTGTTAGGGAAGACTTCAGTTGTAGCTTGGCCGAGAGGCTTATCTCGCACATTCAAGAGGTGTTGAAGGAACTCGACTCGCTTCCGAGTCAAATCGTGAAAGATTCTCACGTTGTCACCGTTGCGAAAGAAGTGGTAGGGGAGAACAAAGATGCGGAGGCAGCTAAAATGGGTGATAGAAAGATTCAAGAAAAGGTTACTAAGCAATGGAGGCATTTTGTGAAAACTAAGAAGACGGGTGTGTGTTAAAAGACTCCTACAAAATCTATGTTCTATCGTATAATGTTTGTAGCTATATTTCCAAACTGCAGCATAATTGACCTATTACATGTTAATAATCTCGTTGTGTCATGCATCTGTAACATATGTTGTGTTTGAGGAACATTGTGTTCAATTTAAGCATTATATGTATGTTTTTATTTATTTATGTTCGTTGCTATTGAGCAACCATTAATTTAGCTAAATGGTTGAAAACAATCTTTTACCATACTTAATCATGAATGGTAGTAAATTTGAGCTGGATCGAATTTGGTTTGAGAATTAATTGAACTATTTTATTTCGGCTTGAGATTTAATCAAAGATATGGGTTATAGCTTGATGAATTAAAAGAACTTTCATCTCTGAAAATCTATTATGATTTACAAGCTCGATTCAAAATTCAAAGTTCGATATTTGGTTTTAGCTTGATTGTACATTAATTTTTAAGTTTGAGCTTGGTTTGCGACTTCATTAAACTACTTGAGTTTGGTTTTAGATTTAATCAAATTTCTTTGATTAAGTTTGTTTATCAATCGCATCTTACCTTCTATGTTGTTATATGAAATTAGCTATGGGTATAACATGATGGATGGTAAAAATATTAAAGACCCTCATATTAGGAGTTAAATTGTATTTTGTCCTCTCTATAAAAAATACTCAAATTAGTCTCTATATGTTACATCAAAGAGCAAATTAATTATTTCTATTAAAAATTTATCTATTTGTACTGTTAAAAATTTTCATGACTAACAAAATAACCGGAAATAACACGTTGCATGCCATATATACCTCACGCTGACATACAGGAATAAGTTTTTAACAATACAAATGGATGAAATTTTTAACAGAAGGACTAATTTTCTCTTTGATCTAACTTACATAAACTAATTTATTCATTTGTAATAGATGAGATAAGATGCAATCTAGCTCTTAATATAAAAACTTCTATAATATTTTTATCCTTAATAAATCGAAAGAAAAATCATATCTCTTACTTCAAAATTTTACTTAGATTTACAAGTTCTAAAACTCATCATTGAATAAATGACATTGCGTAGAGCTTGAACCCTCCACAGCATATACTACGTTGAATAATTAATCTTTATAAACACTAAAACTGATATAAAATGATGGTACCTTCAATTTCTGGAAAACAAAGAAGCGAGGAAGAATATCAAGGGCGGATATTAAATGCATGGGATTAAGTGCACCATTATCCAAGTTTTTTAACTGATTTAGAATGTGGTTTGATTAACTCTTTGACCGGTTTTATTATTAAAAGTAATTTTTTTTAGTAAATAAAAGATTTTGTTGCATATGCAAAAGAAAATATAATAAAAATTAATGACTTGATATCAAATGATTATAATTAAATTATGCATAATATTAAATTAGCAATTAATATAGCTATACCTACTTTATTGATTAACAACCAAAATAAGAAAATTAGTTTAGTGAATGAGATTTACTAAGTATTACCAAATTTATCATTTCGAATTAAATATTTTACAAAAGGGAAATTTAATTCTTTTTAAGGGTAAACATCAATATACCTTAAATTTTTTAATCATACTTTTAGATAGTTAAAAAAATTGACATGCCCAAACTAAAATATACCTTATTTTTAGAATGATGATAGGAAGAATTAAAAGAAATTTAGAAAAGTAAGTATTGGGTGTTGTGGTAACTGGTAAAGTACGATGTACTCTTAAGAAGAAAATTCGATGATATTATTAGAAGGGATAATCGTGAGTATTAAAAAAACTAGTCTTTATAAATCGTAAAACAAATATTGATACACCTTAGATATACAAATATATATAATTTAGGGGGGCATGGCCCCTACTAGTCCCCTTATCACTAATCTTATTATTAAAAGTTGAAGGTGCATAGTTTAGTTACTTTTTTAGAGTTATATTGTATGTCTCCAAACTATGAGTTAAATTTTAAATTGGTTTTTAAGCTAAAAAATGTTATAATTATGTATTAGAGTATCAAATATAGCATCGATCAGATCTTTCAATTTGTATAACCCTAGTTTGGACATTAAATACTAATTTAGAAATGAGATGAAGCATATTTTAAACACGTAGATCAAAAGTTTAACCACCTGTATACCTATTATGGGCAGCCCCAAGAGGGCTGGCCAGGCTCTCAATTCCTAAAATGAAAATTTTTAATTTTTATGTCTTAAAATTCATAAAATTTTAAATTAAGACATGAATAGTCTGAATATGATACAAATAAACTGAAATTTAAAAATGCATATGAAACCAAAAGGCTTACAATTAGAATCTGCATAAAAATGAAAGTGAAGGACATGACAGTTGTGACAGATATGTGGATCCAATATTGAGTAATTTATTTACAAGAAAATTTAGTTGATGATCTTAAATTTTGGGTCTTGAGGGGTAAATTACCCCTACCCTTTTTAATGATTGACAACCATTGACAGGCCAAAGTAATCAATTGTGATCATATTCAGATTGAGGGTGGGATTATACGAGGCAAAACCTGCCAAATCTAAATGGTTAAATCGACCAAACCACTCCATTGGTCGTTGGGTGAAGCTATTAAAAATTATAAGTAATGTTGGATGCAACAATATTCATTGCATCAATGGGAACAAGAAGAAGTGGATGGTTTCAATTTTCACTTTCACAATAATGATTTATCACAAAGTTTTGAAGAAAATGCCACGCCTCCGCCTGCCTCAAAAGGTTTAATTATGTTATTAATCCTTGTATTCTTTAGATTTTTGAAATGTAGAAAAATGTTTAATTTAATTTCACCCTAGTTTTTGTGATTTTGGTGTTTAGGTTTGAGGAGTTTATTTTGGGGTGTGAACGATGAGTTCTTTTCTTCATTGCTTCACTAGCTTTAAGCTAGAATTGTAACCTTTTGGTATTTAATAAATTTTTTGGCTTAAATATAAATTTGGACCTCAAATTATATTACTTTTTTCTCAATTAGGTACCTAATGCTTTAATGTGTACACTTTTTTGGACAAAAATGAGATAGAATTGATAGTGTATATACTATTTTTTATTAAAAAAATTAGATATCTAAGTGAAAAAATAAAGGTACAAATTGGGGGCTAATTTTATAGTCTTAATTTTAAGAATTTAATCTCCTTATTTGTCTCATTTAAAAATTAAAATTCACTTGATAACTAGATTTATTGATTTTTACAAACATTTGAATGTTAAAATATGCATATTTAAATTTAACATAAATTTATGAATAGTATTATTGATTGGACTTTAATATAGAAGAAGTCTAAACGGCAGAGTTAAACCTAAAATCCTCCCTCACCAGTCACCACAACATGCAATGATTCGATCATTACGACTAAAGCAAGTGCTGAAAAAAAAAAAAGGTCCATATTTTATATACACACGTAAAGTTAACATATAAATTATGGTAGCTCGAGCCTATAAATATTCCCATCATATTACACATACTATAATTATTATTTCTCATCATCCATATTTAATTTACGTATGCATGAGCCCCAAAAACAAAACCTCACCAACCCATCAAATATATATATATACTCCATTTTAAACACACATCTAGACGTTTAAGTTCATCATCATAAACAAGTTATTTTCCATGATTAATATCTGATAATTTTTTTTTAAAAGAGAGAGAAAGAGAGAGAGAGAAAATGGCAATGCCGTGGAGATTATATAACAATAGGCAGTGAGGATATTAAACTAAGTGGGTATATAGAGATGGTAATGAAATAAATAGGGGTAGAGCTGGACCATCTGTTTTCATTAAGGGTGTATTTAAAGTGGATGATCATCTCAAAGTACTTTTTTTTTTCTTTAGCGATCATCACTTTGCCTTCATTGTTAGGTTAACTATCCACCTTCTTAACCTACTGTCTTTATGTTTTCTTTCTTTTTTCGTTTTAATTTTAAATAAAATAGTAATGGAGCCCTTTATATTTCTAAAGCTTTCAATATGCTTCAACTTCATTCATTTTCAACGAGTTTAATTAGGTTTGTTTTGGTTAAAGATTAAGTAAGATAGAAAACTTTGGGGGTTTATTACGAAAATTAAATTATGGAATTATGAAGGATTTATTTGGACTTTATTGAAATATTTCAATATAAATTTTTGTTTAAATTCATCCCGGTTTGCCATGCAATGGCGAGACTCTTGTTTTTCAATTCGTACAAATTAATTAAAAAAATTAAAAAATTTTAGGAAACAAAAGGAGTGAGATCAAATATGATATTATCTCGTTTAATCAAATCTCATCGGTCGTCATATTTATCTTTAAATCTAAACATATATTTTATTAATGATTTTAATTTCACTAATTTAATACATAATCTTATTGAAATTAATCTATCCAAACATACTCTTAATCCGCTCTCATATTTAAAGCTCTGCCAAATTAAAAGATATAAAAAAATGGTGATGACTGATTAAAAAATAAAAGAGAAGTACGCCTCCCCATTATTAATACAATTTATTTAATGTTGACAGTCTCCTTTCAACCAGCTTGACACATTTTAATCAAGTGGGGAATCATCCATCCTTCTTCCTCTTTAAGCTATATTAGGATAAATATAAAAATTATACATAAATTTTGATTTAATGTATAATGTTATATATAAATTTTAATTTCGTGTGATTTTAAATATGAAATTTTGAATTGTTTCAGATTTCACAAATTATTAACAATATTATCGAATTAGTATCATTTTACGTTGATATATTGCATACAAAAATGATTATATAAATACAATATGAAAATAAATATATGTATTCATTTCTTCTTCTTTTTTTTTAGTGATAAGAAAATAAAAACTAGCTACAAGAACTTAAACCCTTCACCCAATGGGGGATTCTTGAAAAGTCGAAACCCAAGCCTTCTCTCATGGGCCATCTTTACCAAGCTATCCACGTCTTGAATATCTTCTCTAGGAATGTGCCAAATACTCTAATGATTAAATCGTGACAGTAGTTGATGAATTCTCCTAATCAGGGTAGAGTTAGAACCCTTCAAAGAACTTAATTTCCTGAATGTTCTTAACCGCTTCAAGACTCTAAGGGCACGTTTGGTTCGCTGTATTGGATTAGAGGTGTATTGGATTAGAGGTGTATTGGATTAGAGGTGTAATGGAATAGATGTGTAATAGCAAATCAACTGTTTGGTTGAATGTAATGGAATAGAGGCGTAATAGTACAACTGTGTTTGGTTGAATGTAATAGAGGTGTAATAGCATAATGGAGAAAACTAAAATGACCAGAATACCCTTAGCATAAATTTGTTTTGGTAAATGATTATTGTTATTGTTATTTAAATTTTAATAAGATTATTTATTATCAAAAATAAATAATTTAATCATATTTAAACATAATTATTATTTAATATATTTTAATTAAAATATATAATTTAATAAAATTCTTAATAACTAGCAGAAATTTGTTTTGGTAAATTATTTTATTTAAATTTTAATAAGATTATTAATATCAATAATAAATAATTTAATCATATTTAAACATAATTATTATTAAATATATTTTAATTAAAATATATAATTTAATAAAATTCTTAATAATTAATATTCTCATATGAATTTACTCAAATCATAATATATGATACTGTAAAATATAAATTAAAATAATAATTATTAAATATATTATAATTAAAATATATAATTTAATAAAATTCTTAATAATTAATAGTCTTATATGAATTTACTCAAATCATAATATATGATACTATAAAAGAAAATTTGAAATAATTAATATTAAATATATTTTAATTAAAATATATGATTTAATAAAATTTAAAATAATTATAACTAATAAATTATATTTTATGAATTTGTATAATTTAAAATAATAATTATTACATATAATTTAATTATTACATATAAAATTAGTTTAATTAAGGTAACCTAAGTTTAAAACAAATAAAATAAAGAATGAGGATTTGGTTTAGTGTATTAAGTATATCTATTTTGTTGACAATATTCTTATATGAATTTATATACTCATTTCCTTTTATATATTAATATACCACATTAACCGGTATATATTTATATTAATGGCACAAAAAATTTGGGAGAAGATTTTTGAGGACTGCTTTTGTTTACAAATAACATCATTCATTCTGTGGGGAAAAAATTATAAACACTCTTGTTTACAAAAGATCATCAATACAAACTACTATAGCAGCCATAAAATTATTATTGCAATTCCACCCAAAGTATATGGACGACATCCCATTGCCTCAGCACTAACATAGCACATTATTTTTCTTAATTGAACAATTGGGCAATAAACTGATTTAAACAACAAAGTTGAGTTAGTAAAGGAAGATATGGCAGCTATTAAAAAAAACATATCTTACATCTAGATCATACTTTTTAAAACAATCTTCACATAGTGCCCTATCATATGTCCTCTTTGTTTTATTTATTTTCCACATTAGCATGTTGCATCAAAGCTGGACATTGACAACAAATATGCCCCTCACTATAATCACTAAGGAGGAAATATTTGAAACAAAGGCATTATTATAAATCAAATGGTCTCAGTTTTGTCCTACCAGTATATGCATCACTGACAATTATCTACACAACATTTTATATTTGCTAAGCTAAATAATGAAATACCTTGAAGAAATTGCTACACCTATATAGGTATGCCCTACAAAAAGGATCTTTCTGTGTAGCGCTCCAATAATCATTACAACAAACTAATTCAACCAAAAAATAATCAGTTAAAAATATATTTTTTTGAAAGTTCAACAATCTCTAAGTTACTTGGAAGTTCAAACCTTCACATAGTTTTAGTTTATATCCATACATCATTTCTCTAGCTTTTACTTTAAACATAAATTTGTTACCACAAAAGCAAATAGCAATAGCAACAACAAATAAGCTTTCATTATATTTGAGTTCACAGACAAATGTATTCACCCATCACATTCTCATTGGTCCAACCATATCACTTCCTATTCCAGACTCCTGAGTAGTTGAAATACATCATTGAGCACCTCACAGGTTCAAAGAGTGCCCCCGAAAAACTATACTTCATCATTTAGAAAAGGAAATCTTATAAAATTCAGCTTTCACAATCTTTCCATCCACTTATTCCCAATATGTTCTTGCTTCTTTACATTTTTAATCCAACTCAATGTATAATCCAACATTTTCCTACTACTTGGCCAAGAAATAACTATTTACTGCACTAACATTTTCCAATATCCTGTCATCTTTACCAGCTCCCAGACAATGTCAACAAGATTATAGCAAAATTAATACTAAATGGAAAGTAAATGCCCCTTCTTTGGCAGTAAGAAAAGCTTTCAGCTACCAAATTTTGCTATTTCTATGGATGTGAAGAAAACTAATGCCTCTGATCATATCAAAATAATAATAATCAAGACTACAGTTCAACAAAAGTTAATTCACAAATCATAGAGCAAAGGCAAGAAAACCTTCTTTTCAGCTTCCAACAATGTATGGTAGTTCTTTGATGCGCGCTGTAATGCTCTTAATGCATGGTTCCGGTTCCAAAATAATTGTTATTGCATGGTACACCATGCCCACCAGCCCCCATGCGAAGAATAATTGTTATTGCAGGATTAATGAATGCATGCTGACTTCTACGAATCTGCATAAACCAAATGAAAATTATAAGCATAAACAAATTAAAAATAATAATCTCCACCATGGTCAAGTCAATTCATGTAACATTTATAAAATAATTTTTTTTAATATCACAGAACTAACTTTAACTAACTTATCAGAAGAACAAAGTTTACCTCATCTATATCCCCAAATGGTATCACCACCTGTCATGTAAAAAAAGGATTGTTAAGATTTGAAACACTGAACATCTCTTTTCGGTTTATAATGCCATAGAAGGTGTCAAATCTATTTCTTTTACTATCTTTATATAGTTCAATTGTTTTTGCCTTTAGAAAAGGAAGATGGGGAGATTTTAATGTGAAAGTTTACATGTCTCTGGATTCTACTGTAGGTAAAATTGCCATTAATTCAGCATATATTTTGACAGGGTTACTGAAATTCAACAGGCTAAACCTTGGTAAATTATTAACCAAAATTACAACCTAACCTTCATTTGTTTTGAGAACACATTAGAATGGAAACAAATGTGCCATGCGGAGACATACATACGACCATGGTACAAGAATGATCTCTCAAGTGCACATGAGTAACTATGCTCCACAACCTGAAAGAAAATGCCTGTTAGATAACCCAAGGCCTGAAGTGATTAAAAGGGATTACCTAGAACTCCTATTTGTTAGTACAACCATATCATGCCAAGTTTATTTATAAATAAAACTTACAAATACAATCTAAGAAACTTGCCTCATCTGGAAGGAGCTTAAATATTGTTTGTAAAGGCCCTGGCTTTTGATGAACCACAGTAGGTCCTTGTTTATCTGAAGAAATCCTTCTTCGAGTATTAGCTCCAGCATATCCATTCATACCCCTGTTAGTAAAAGCTCTCCAGTTTGCAAATCCAATGAAAATAGTTGATGATAAGTGAGATATCAAACGAAAAGCTTTTGATATGATAACAAAAAGAAGTAATTCAGATTGAGCTAATGACCACATGATAGTCTTAAGATGTGAAAGATAGATGGTAGGAAATCATTTTCATTCACTCTCTTCTGAATCATCACCACTACTGTCTTGTGAATCAATTTTCATAGCCTTCACAACATTGCTTGCTTTAAAATCTTCAACAGCCTTGTCAAAAGTGGTAGGACTATTATCAGTGAAAGACCCGTGTTCTATTGTTTCCTTTAATCCAATTTCTAGATTTCCAAACCAAGAAACAAAACTATTAAAAGGATGAAATTTAATCCAATAATCATTGGGAAAACATATTTTTAAATAAAAAATAAGGTTGTATCTTCCTTACCGGTTCCAATGGACAGAACATAGTTTCACCGATAGAGAGGAACAGAAAACGTGAGAAGGAGGCTGCTTTCTGATTGGTGTTCAAAGTCCAGTTGTAACGCCAAAGAGAGGTAAAACAGAAAGGTAAAAGCGTGAATCGGTGGAGATAGAAAGGTAAGACAGAAAGGTGAGGAGAGTGGAGAAGAAAGGTAGAAGGAAGAAACAGAATACGGTGGATTTTGGGTAAGACAGAAGCGTGAATTAGGAGGGTAAAACAGGGACCAAAACTCAATCCAGACCTAAACTGAGCACAAGGAAGGGATTGGAAATCGGTGGAATTTGGGGATTAGATCAGTAATGGAATAGACCCGTATTAGGCTAATACACCCAACCAAACAATGTATTGAGTGGGGCCCACGATTAGGGGTGTAATGGCTATGCCAATACACCCAACCAAACATGGTGTAAGAGCTTGTTTGGTTTGGTGTATTGGCTAAGCCAATACACCCCTAATCGGTGGGGCCCACCTAATACCAATCTAAGACGCCGTTTGGTTGAGCGTATTGCTAATACGCGTGTATCCCCTTACTTCCCTAATCGGTGAAAAACACCGATTTCTACTCCCCCCCTTATTCTCAGATTAGATGACCCTACCCTAAACCTTCCCTCTTTTACCCCTAATCGATCCCCTCTGTTTCTCTTCCGTTTCCCACATTCATCCGAATTGCTTCCTTGTTTCATTGCTTTTTCCCAGTATTATTTTCTTCCCTTTTCTACCGATTTGCTCCCCCGATTATTTTCTTTTCTATTTCGGCCGATTTGCTCACAGTTTCTGCCGATTTGCGTCATCGGTTAGTCTATGTTTCCCGATAGATTAATATCCTTTGCTATTGTAGATGAAAACCAATACTTTCGAGGTAAATATGATCTATTGTTTTTATCTAATCGGTTTCCCCTTTTGCTTTTTTCAGGTTCTTCATTGTGCCCCGATTTGCTAATAGGTTAGTTTTAGCCAATTTTATTCTGTTTGTATTGCATGTTGAATTGAAATGTGTTTTCTGTTGTTGGTTAGGCTTAAGAAATGCATGCCGTTCGAAGTTGTTCTCTCTTCTCTGCTAATCTTCGATTTCTGTTTGTTCTGTTGTAATTTTCGAGTCCTTTTCTGATCTTCAAAACCGCGAATGAGATTTCTTCCAATGTTTGTTTGTTTAAGTGCCTGAACTGAGTAGCAAAAATAGGTAAGATCATTGAGTTCTTTTGGTCCTCTGAAAGTAGCAAAAATAGGTAAGAATGCTGCTCAAGTTTTGTCAATTTGATTTGCCTTTTGCATCTTGCTCACTCTTGATGCTCTATAAGGAAAAGAAAGAGACGGAAAATGGGAGTCAAAGTAAATGGAAATTGTATTGAGAAATTCTGGTGGTAGAGACTAAGAGAGTATTAGTGGTTATAAGAAGGTGGGGAACTGAAAGAGCGTCAATACTGAGGAAAGGCTTAAAACTTGATATGCAAGTGATTATAGGTATAGACCATAAATCCATGAGATAAATTGAGCTTCTAAATATATCCGTACAACAAAAAACCCTAATAGAACCTTAAAGCAATATCCATTATTCATCCTTGTTGGAAGAGATTGTCTTTAGAGTTAAATTGCATATACCCCTCCTTCCTTGAGTCAAAATAGATGACCTTCCCAATGAACAGAGATTATGTCATTGATCTAGAATTAAAAAGCTCATCACCAAGTTATTTCAATCCATCAACTTATTGCAATCACTAAAACACTTGTAAGGTGTGTAATGGAAAAAACATAAGGCTCAAAGATGTCCGATGAAATAATTTAGTGTTAGAATTTGCAATTTGTGTATCCAAGGCTTGTTCATTTGTTTTCTGTGTCATAATCATGTTTAAGGTGTCATGTATTTATTATAAGTTTTGACATTTTAAAAATAAGTGGTGTTATATTGATTTTGATATGCTTTTGTGCTTGTGTAATATTGTATTTTAGCTATTTTTCTTGTGTCTGTTTAGTAACAATATTATCTCTACTTTTGCCCTTAAATTTTGTCGTAGTCTGGTTTTATTTTGTGAAACTTTTTGATGTTGAACAAAAGTTTCCAAATCTTTATTGAATTAAATTAAATTATCATTCATATTTGAAAATTACTCCCGACTCATTCAGACAATAATAGTGCCTCAAATCCTCTTTTGTTTGTTTGTTCTGTTGTAATTTGGTCATCTGAAAGTAGCAAAAATAGGTAAGATGAAAATGTTAGATGATAACGAATGTTCAAAACAATTTATAATGTTAAGAATATTGAATTTCATGCTGAGTGCAGATCAGTGAAACTAGAAGCTGTTAGATGCAATTTGTGTAGTCTGGCTTTGGGGTTTAGGGGTGAAGATACTGATACTGGTACTTAGAGGTCTTTCATGTATTCCATTTTTTCTAAATAGTTAATTAGGATGAACAGAAATATGATTTTTTTAAGATATTAAACATTTTGGAATTTGACAGCTTGTTATTGATTGAATAGGATGTTTGATATGAGTAAGAATTTCTATTTTCTTTTTGTGTTTTAATCTATGAATTTGGGCAAAATATGAATTTGAGTCATATGTATATAACTACTTTGTTGTAAATTACGAGTAAAATTTGATATTTTCAGCCTTTGATAAACAGAAAAGCAATGATGAGTTGGATTTTCCAATCAGTGTAATATGATTTTTTTCTTCTAACCAAGCTATCTATATGTTTATGTTTAATTGTAGGTCCAAAGTTCTGAATTCTATAGTCAAACTTCTAATGTTTCATCGGAACTTTTTAAAAAGCAATAATATTTTTGCAAAATTCCCTACAACTACCTTTTATCAACTTGTTACAGTCATTAAGTTCTATTGTTGGTTTTTGAACTTATCAAAGTACATTGTGTTTGGATCATTTATTAAACATAATTATGTATTTTCTGCTAGTAATATCACAAGATTTTGTTGGTTTGTTCTGGACATTGTTTTGATAGTCTGCTGGAAAATGTTATTTTAGTTTGTTAGTGAGTATAAGATGAAACTGTTGTGGAAGATGAAATGTTATTTTAGTCTGCTGGACCTTGTTCTTGATTTGTTAGTCAATAGAATTTGTTATTTTAGTTCTTTTGGACCTTGTCTGCTGGAAAATTTTGATTTGTTCTTGATTGGGACGAGTATAGGATTTGAAGAGCATGTGTTTTGAACATAGGCCATGATAATACAAAGGAAAAAGTCAGCCATTAAAACAAGCAAGTAATTACTTTCAGTTTCAAATAGCATTCAAAATAGGCTTTCCTCATTTGCTTTCAAAAAAATGCTGATGTTATTGAAAAAACTTGTAAAAGTAAGTAATTAATTTCATTAAAATACCTTACCTTTCAAGCATCACTTTTCATGCCCTTCATGATGTTTTAGGGTGAAAGTTTGTAATCTATTTACCAAAGCTAAATTATAATTATATCTTTCTTTATATGACATTTCACCGACCAAAGTAAGCTAATTTAATGTGATTAATTGCTCTCTTTTTATTATGGTTTACGTCACTATCGCTCAAACCATATTAATTTCGTTTACTTTTGTCTCTAATTTTTTTTACATTGGTATTTAAATTATTTATCGATTACTATTTTTAGTCAAATAATTTAACGAGTTTAAAAAATAAATAATCCATCCGATTATTATTTTTATTCATATTTAACAATCTTAAGATTTGCTTACCTAGTTTATTACTTGTATAATATTTGTCATGAGAGCAATTTTAAGTTAAAATTGTCACTTAATCCAATTTAACAAAGTAAAAGGATTAAATTTTTAAAATTATAAATAAATAAATTAAAATTTAAATGTGTAAAAAATATAGAGACGAAAGAATAATTAAACCAAAAATGGGGCTTGTGACCTAATCTATCAAAAAAAATTCTTCATGCGGCAAAGGTTGTTATTATTTAAAATAGTACAGGTAATTTATTATAAATTCGATGTTTAATTAAATTATAAATATTATGATACTAATAATGAGAACATTATTAATAACATAAATATAATTGTAATTATTATAATTTTTATCTTTAATATTAATAATTTGAAATTAATAATAAACATGAAACCTGTTTGTTAAGTATTAATGTTGATATAATTATTATAATTTTTATCTTTAATATTAATAATTTGAAATTAATAATAAACATGAAACCTGTTTGTTAAGTGTTGACACCATTTTTTTTGGATAAAACGGGGTCGACTTGGGTTTTGACGAAAACAAAAAAAACAGGAGTCGCCACCGATCTTTTTAGATGAGGTGTGATCGGGTCACCTCGAAAAGTGGTTGTTTTTAATAAACGGTTTGATTTTATTAAAACAACAAGTTTGGTCCATGAAATTCAGAAAAATGGGTTCGGGAGTCGGTTACGCACGAGGAAGGATTAGCACCCTCGATACGCCCAAAATTGGTACCTAGTTGATTACTTAATGTCTTAGTGTCGAAAAACTGAAAACTTTAAAGAAATTTAAAATACGATTCGAAAAAAACTCGAATGACATGGATTAAAATTCAAGAGGATATTTGGCTATTCGGTCAATCGGGAAATCGAAACCCAGCACATTAGGGCACGTTCCTTGAATTTTCGAATGCAAAATATTGCCTTATTTTGAAATTTTTGGAAGAATATTTAGCTATTTGGTTGAACGAGAAAAATCGACACCCAGCACCTTAGGGCATGTTTTCTCGAATTTCCAAACGCAAAATATTGCCTTTATTTAAAAAAATCCTCATCTCGAGAAAACGACATGTCATATCCAATGCACTAGGACACAACGTATCAAATTCCCGATACGAGAGTACATGCCGAAAAATTTATTTATTTAAAAAGACTTTTAATTATCTCGGGTTTAGAAAAGGGATCATGCCCAGTAAGTTAGGACACGATCTTTTCTTAATTCCCGAGATCGTTTGAAAACTCGAGTTTGAAAATATTCACGTGTTTGGATTTATTGTGAAAATCGAAACCCAGTAAGTTAGGGCACAACTTTTCAAATATCTAAAAACGAGATTTAATTTATTTGAAATGGATTTGATATATTGGCAAAATGAAACACGATGCTAATATGTATTGCGATATATATATAAAAAACATATGTATGTGAATTATAAAATATAGAAAATACGTAAGAAAAATATAGATTTTAAAATATAAATAATATGTATAAGTATGTGTATATATATATAAAAACACGTACATACACATGTATATATATTATAAAAGTATAAATATGTACATATATAAATAAAAAAATGGGTATGTGCATACATATATATTACATAAAATAAATGATATAAGTTTGTCTATTGTAAAATAAAACAGTGTAAGTATGTACATATATATGTAAAAAAAAAGACGTATATACATATATTTTATAAAAATGAATGATGGATATAGACGTATATGTATGCATGTATATAAGCTAAAAAACGTGTCTATAAAGGGATATATAGATATATATATAATAAGATATAAATATATAATAAGATGATATATATAAATAGTTATAATAATAATAATAGGACAAATATATTCAAAATTTAAATAAGTAAATATAAATAAAATATAACAATAACAATGTACAACTAAATGGTATAATAATGGTGACGTAAATATACATATATATAATGGGAAAATATAATAATAATAGCTAGATTAGTTAATAAAACAACAAAAATAAAGAAATGGGTCAATTTGTGATAAAAATAAAATTTAAAGGTTAAGACTATAATAAAATCCACAAAGGAGGACCAAAATATAAGGGCGCGAAAGGAAGAAGGACTAAATGGGTAATAAACCCGATTTTCAGGCCACGCGTCCCTTCCTTAGGGGCCCAACTATTTGAGGATCAAATTAAAAAAGGGAACAAATCCGTGGTCCAAATTAAAATAGGAGAAAAAAGACAAATGGTCCAAATTGAAACAGACTGAAAATGCGGAAGGGCCTGAAGCGCAAATTACCCCTTGATAGAAAACACGCGGATCCTTGGCAGGCGGGTCGGGTGGATCGGGTCAAAGCCAAAACGACGCCGTTTTGGTACCTAATAAGGCTGCCCAAAACGACGTCGTTTTGGAAGCCTATTTAAGTTAGTTTTTTAAAAAAAAATTCATTCTTCTTCTTCTTTTCAGAAAAAGACTTCAAAAACACTCTCCCCTCTCCTTCTTCTCCGGTCAAGGGCCTGGGCAAGAGCCACCGTGCCGGCCACCGGTCGCCAGCGCCGGCGCCGCCGTGCACGGCGGCAGGGAGACCAAAAGTCTCCCCTTTTTCTCTCCGATGCCTCTCCTCGACCTCCTGAACGCTCCGGTGACGGCAAAAAAGGGTAAAAATGCCTCCTTTTTTATTTTTGTTTCGAAATAAAATAAAATAAACGGAAAAGAAAAAAAACAACCTTTTTTATTTCTGTTTTCTTCAAATCTTGCAAAGAGTTACAAAAAGAGATCTCTTTTTTTTTTGCAAAAGACCAGATCGATTCCCCCTATAGATCTGTTTTTTTCGTGGCTTTATAGTCGATCTACAATGTATTTTTTATCTATTTTTCTCTACTGTTTTGCACTATTTCTTGCGTGCTTGCAGGAGTGGTTGAGCGGTGGAGCAGGTGGAGGTTGTGGCGCCGGTCAGAGGGCAGGTGGACGAAGGGACAGTGGCGTCTGATTTGGAAATTTTATTTTTCTGATTTGTGTTTTCTAGGCTAGGGTTAGATTTGGGCTAGGGACTTTGGGCTTGTTATTTGGGTTCTTGTTTTGTGTTTAATTGGGCCTCGGGCAAAATGGCCTGTAACAGCTGCCCCTCTTTGCTCGTTGTCGTGTAACGAGAACAGAGCAAAGACCAAGAAAGGCCAATTTGCCCGGTCTTGCTGAATCTTGACTTCTTCTAGTGCTTCTTTCTTCAAATAGCCTCCTCCAGTCCACTATGTCTTGTTGCTTCGATCCACTCCACTGCACTTCAGAGTGTTCTGACTTGCAGCTTCAATCTTCTTCGCAACAACTTTAAGAGGACGATATTTGTGGTTTTAGTCTGCCCCACTGCTACGTCAGGGAGATAAGACTTGCTATGATAGATTTAATCCGACTTACTGCAACTTCAGAGGTATAGGCATTGGCGCTTCGGCCCACTCCGCAACGTCAGGGAGATAGAATTACTGGCTTCAAAGTACTCCATTGTAACCTTAAGGAGGTAAAATTCGCCATATTCGATCTACTCCACTACTGCTTAGGGAGATAAGATCTATAATCTTCAATCTATTCCACTGCCCACCAGGGAGATAAAATTACTGGATTCAATGTACTCCACTGTAATCACAGGGAGGTAAAATCTGCCATTACTCGATCTGCTCCACTACTGCTTAGGGAGACATGATCTGAAATCTTCAACCTATTCCATTACTGCTTAGGGAGATAGGATTTGCAATCTTCAGTTTGCTCCGCTGTCAATACAGGAAGGCAAGATCTGTTATCTTTCACATGCTCGACTACAACCGAGGGAGGCAAGGCTTGTGTCTTCGATTTGCTTCGCTATCAATGTAGGAAGGCAAGATCTGCTATTTTTTTACCTGCTCCCCTACAACCAAGGGAGGCAAGGTTTGTGTCTTCGATCTGCTTCACTGTCAATGCAGGAAGACAAGATCTGTTATCTTCAACCAGCTCCATCATAACCGAGAGAGGCAAGGTTTGTGTCTTCGACCTGCTTCGCTGTCAATGCAGGAAGGCAAGATCTGTTGTCTTCAACCAGCTCCATCACAATCGAGAGAGGCAAGGTTTGTGTCTTCGACCTGCTTCGCTGTCAATGCAGGAAGGTAAGAACTTTTGTCTTCAACCAGCTCCATCACAACCGAGAGAGGCAAGGTTTGTGTCTTCGACCTGCTTCGCTGTTAATGCAGGAAGGCAAGATCTATTCTCTTCAACCAGCTCCATCATAATCAAGAGAGGCAAGGTTTGTGTCTTCGACCTGCTTCGCTGTCAATGCAGGAAGGCAAGATCTTTTGTCTTCAACCAGCTCCATCATAACCGAGAGAGGCAAGGTTTGTGTCTTCGACCTGCTTCGCTGTCAATGCAGGAAGGCAAGATCTGCAACTTCATTAATCTGTTCTCTGGGGAACATGGCATGTATGTTCTATTTTATGAACCTAATTATGCCTAGTGATTAGGATGACATGATCAAATGCTCCTAACTAGATGCGTATGAATGACATTTGAATGAATGCAAAATGTCATGAAAATGACTCCTTAATGCTTAAGTTATCATCACGCAAAAGCTTATTAAGGTTATATCACTGACATGCTACAACGCTTTCTTGCTCAGCTGGCATATCCAAAGAAACACTTAATCTGATTGCCCCCCACTGTGAACGTCAAAGTTCAATCTATTGGGACGTAAAAATGTACCATCATTCTCCCACTGTGACCCAAGGGTAGAAAGATATGACTTTTCTCAATCTTCTCCTATCGCAATTCGAGGTTACAGAATGTGAAGTTTTTTGGTTTTTACCCCATTCCCCAGGTGTCATACCAAATGCTCATGCACAATTGCAAAATTTTCTTCTCCGAGAAAACCTTTTCTTACCACTCGGTGATCATTGCTTGTTTGTTCATTGAAGCTTTGTCACCAACACGGCATCTTGTCATTTTGTTCAGTCAATGTTTGGACAACAAAATCCGAAGGATAGCCTTAACTTAGACTCTTCCTTCTTAGATATTTCACCCTTTAAACTTGATGTTTCTAAACAATTGTCCTGTTTCAGGTTCCTATATTATTTAGAAACTTCTAGAGTAATATGCAAAACTTTCATTGTGAAAGTATCATCATTCCAATGCAACATACTTGCAAAAAGAATATAACAATGGATGAAATAGAATTGATTTGAGAGCAAGCTCGAAATGAATGAATTATCAAGGGTAATAAAATAGGAATTGATTGGAACACGTATCTTGAAAAAGAATGAAGTATTCCAAGAACAACAACAAATTCAATATATAAATAGTATGAAGGTTAGGTGCCCCAGATATCGCAGCTTGAACTTCTCTGTACAAACTTTCTGAAGACTTTCCTGAGTTTGACATGTGTTTAGGAGACCTATAGGACTTTGTCGATGCCCCAAGATGTCGCCCTACTCTTTCAGGTATAGCAGGATCACCACATGCCCCAATCTGATCACTTCATACCCCATTCTGATCAATATTTGAGCCGCCCCTTTCGGGTTTTCAACTCAAATCCCCTTTGGCCTAAGGTGCCCTTTGCGGGTTTTCCCCTTAGCCTCTCCATTTTTACTTTTCATTTTTCATTTTTCATCTTCTTCTTCTTCTTTTTTTTTTTTTTGAATCAAAGTGCCCTTTTGCAGGTTTTCACCTTGGTCCTTCCTTCTTCTTTAAACGAAGTGTTTCTAGACTGGATCCGAGTTTATAGGATTAGCATTCTCACTCAGGATCAGTGCTCTTCTAAAAATGGTCTTCTTTACAACATAGGGACTTTCCTAGTTTGGCATTCATTTCCCTTTAGAATCCTTTCGTTAAGGAAGAATCTTTTTCAACATCCAGCCCTTTTGTGGAATTCTCTGAGACGAGCATGTTTATTATGGGCTCATATTATTTATTTATGGTACATCTGACCCTAATGAATAGCTTTTAACCCTTTTCCTAGGGCCAACTGATCACATTGCGATTGGATCCCTTCAACAAGCAATGAGGGGATTCTAATAGGTAGAACTACCTCAATCCTGTAAACCAAAAAGAGAAGTGTTGCCCCAGTGCCGATGTTCGACAAACAATGAGGGTAAATGGTAATTTCTCACGTCAATCCTCGTAAGTCTCAGTCATTTTCCTTCAATTTTTGATGTTCAACTCTAGGAACTTCAGTGACGAATCGTGGTGTCCACTTCTGAGCTAATTTGAGACTTCAGCTATCGTGCTATTGTTTAACCTCAATGCATTCTCCAGTACTCTCTTCTCTGAAATTCTGTATCGGTATACGATGACTTTAGCTCATGAAGTAGCCTCTCAAAATGAAACAATGCCCATTAGAAGTCTTCGATAATGGTGATGTCCATGCCCCATTGTGCTCAAAATTTGAGTCGTCCTTTTTCGGGTTTTCAACTCAGATCCACCTTTGGTCAAAGCGCCCTTTGCGGGTTTTCGCCTTGGCCTCTCCTTTTTTTTTCTTTTTTTCTATTTTGACTTTGATTTTTTTGATTTTTTGATTTTTTGAATTCATGATATTAGGCAAGTTCTGGTCATGCTTTTCGACCAGAATCAATGTTATTCTAAAGTCTTCCACATAAGATCTTCCACTTTCATCTTGTATGTGAGAAACCTTCTTTGGTACCAGATTTCTTTCATAGAGCCCTTTTGGGACGCAACTACGACAGAAAAATTTGGATATTCCTCTTTAATCAGGATAAAATCCAACAACATCTTGAAGGGATGGAAACTCAACTTCAAATGGGTAAAGCTATGCTGACTCAACGAGAGAGGCATTGCCCCGGCAAAGAATTGCATCGTTCGCACTGTAAATTTCTGACATCGTGCTGTTGTGCAGGTTTTATTATAAGAATTGAGGCATACCCTGGTATGATCATACAAAGACATCTTTGAATTTTTCGTCTCTGTAGGCAGGTCAATTCTAGTCTTCATCAAGCTCACAATTTCTAATGATTCACTGAGAGGTAGGATCTGTTTATCCTTTTGTTCTACCATCCTCAACAAGTTTGGAGATAAGCTACGATCTGTGTCATCTTCAAAGTCGTGAGATCCCTCTAAACACATGTCTCGCTAAAAAGGAGATTCTAAGTCTGTAGCAGTGTCATTCATGTCATTGATATCCAGGGACCTATTGTAGGTACAAAATAATATATAAAGAATGTATGAATTTAAGAATAATTATCTGCACAGTATGATTATGAATGAATGAAAGAATGATTTGGATGGAAGAATAAAAGAATAATCAATGAAAAAATATTAGTTCAAAAGATCGCAAAGATGCATTCCATTAAAATAATGACGTTCAGACATAAGCCGTTTTCACGAAAGACTTCTTGTTGCTCTAGGCTGAAAGCAACAAGTGTGTTTTGAATATTACTCTGAGTAAGCTCTAAATACTACAAAGGTTTCTTTAGAACACTCCCAGGTTTATAAGGGCGAACATCTAATAAGGTCCCTTCTTCAGTTGCTTGTGCATTGCATTCACTCCACTCGTCAATTATGATTGGGTAATGGATTTTCCGCAGTGGAGGAATCATCAAATTTAACGATGCCCATACTGATAAGCCTTTCAACCAGTTTCTTAAAGGCAATGCAGTTTTCTATGGAATGCCCCGTATTTCTCGCATGATACTCGCATTGTGCATTCGCATCGTGCCATTTGGGGTACGGAGGCTGTGGAGGTTTCGTGTAGAGAGGGGCGACAATACGTGCGTTGAATAAGCTTTGATATAACTCCTTATATGACATCGGAATTGGCGTGAATTGAAGGTTCTCAGTGCCTTGCTTCACATACAATTCTTGTCTAGATGAACCTTGCTGACTAGTAATCACCTTTCTTGGCTGTGCAATCGATTTGTTGTAGGTGTTCACATTGCTCACCTCATTTTCCTTCTTCTTTAAGTCTGACCTCCTATTATTTTCTCCAGCATCAATCTTTCCACTTCTCACGGCACTTTCAATCATTTCACCGCTCATGACTATGTCTGAAAAACTCTTCGAAGCACTTCCTAACATGTGGGTGATGAACGGGGCCTTCAATGTGTTGATGAAGAGCATCGTCATTTCTTTCTCTAGGAGTGGCGGCTGAACTTGGATAGCGACCTCCCTCCACCTTTGTGCGTATTGCCTAAAACTTTCATTAGGCTTTTTCTCCATATTTTGAAGGGTAATTCTGTCAAGGACCATATCAGTTACATGACTGTATTGTTTCATAAAGGCTTGTGCTAAATCCCTCCAAGAACTAATCTGGATACGCGTCAATTGATTGTACCACTTAGACGCTGCCCCTGTGAGGCTATCTTGAAAGCAGTGTATGAGCAGTTGGTCGTTGTTGACGTATCCGGCCATACGCCTACAGAACATAGTAATATGAGCTTCTGGGCAGCTGGTCCCATTATATTTCTCGAATTCCGGCATCTTAAATTTGTAAGGAAGCACCAAATCTGGAACTAAACTCAGATCTTTCGCATCTATTCCACGATAGCCGTCGATACTTTCTATCGCCCTAAACTTCTCTTCAATCCATTTCCATTTCTCCTCAAACTGCTTTGGTAACTCCTCCTTCATCTTGTCTTTCTCCGCTACTTCATCGAAGTCCGGGACAACCAGATTATCGTCAGGACTAGAACCAGATCTGACCTGAAGGTTCTTCGGTATTGAAGCGTCACCTTGAAAGTGCTGAGGCCTAATCGAAACAGAAGATCTTCGTGGATGTGGTTCAATCTGAATTTGCGCTTGCGGAGGCGTGTATCCTGGAGAAAAAAGTGGCTCATCATTGTTTCCTTCTTCATCGCAAACCACAGGATTTTTCCCTTTATCCACTCCCTTAGTTATTAATTGCGTCAATTTAGTCATTAGTTCATCCTGAGACTCCTTCATCTTTTGTGCCATGTCTTTCTGGATCTTTTCCATATGTTCTTTCATTTGCACCTGTAACTGGTCTTGCATCTCTTTTTGCGTTTGCTCCAGTTTCTCTAATCTTTGATCCATTTCTTTGGCTTTGCGACGAGTACCGTAAGGATGTTTGGTTGATTGGTTTTCCAGATTAGCTGAAATAATTTTACATAATTAGGGTCACTTCGTGAAAATCTAATGCATATGATGCAATGTAATGCAAATGCATGAAATGAATGCCTAAAGAGACGTTGATTCTGATTCAATTACATTTAGGAAACTTTTCTAGAAAGCAAATTCCCTTACATAAAACGGATACATGTACGACCTTACCCTCATATTCCAAGAAACAACATCGATTTTTTCTTCATCCGCATGTTTGAGGTAATCTCACCAATAGATGCCATTGCTAGCTCATTTTCTTGATCTTGGTCGCGATCCATCATCTGCCCATCTTCATAAGGCTCGTCAGCTTGCTGAAGGCTTTTGGACAATCGTCTCGAATCCCCAGGCCACCAAACAAGGTCACGAACTCTTCCATCGCCATTCTTGTGTTTCTCAGAATATGTTTGGGAAGTCGTATTGTTTTCCACTTTATCAAGGAATTCGTATTCCATGACAAGCTTTCTAATTTAGTAATTGGATTTGAATCCATATCTCTTTCCTAAGATGCAAATGCAATGTAATCATAATCAAAACAAAACAAGATCGGTTAGTAAAAAAACAGAAGCAAACAAGGAAAACAAAAAGTACCTAATCAGGTAGATACTAGGGGTTTGGAGTGGCTCTACCTAGGTTAAGTTCCTAAGTCTACCATATGAGGGTTGGTTCTAAAGTAAGGGTACCCGAACCAGCAGATTCCTCGATCCTCACCCATTATAGGCTCATATGGACTGAGTTCAGTTCAGGGGAATACATTTCCCTATGGCCATGCGGAGATGAAAATCTCACGAAGACATAGGTACGGATGTATCCCGAAAGCGATTCACTATCCCATGCGGAGGTGAAAACCTCACGAAGGCGTAGCTTCTCACTCCCACTTAAAAAGGGTGTGACCAACGGTCATGCAATGCAATGTGCAAAAATAAATCTGAACTTAAACACAGCAATTATGAATCACAATGACGAAGATCATAATAAAGATAAATAAAAATACAATGAAAGGATCGTATATTTAAACTAAGTTTTTGATTTTTGACAAAAAAACAAAAAGTAATCAACTCATGGCTTGACTCTCGTGTTTCGTCCCCAGTGGAGTCGCCAAGCTGTTGACACCATTTTTTTTGGATAAAACGGGGTCGACTTGGGTTTTGACGAAAACAAAAAAAACGGGAGTCGCCACCGATCTTTTTAGATGAGGTGTGATCGGGTCACCTCGAAAAGTGGTTGTTTTTAATAAACGGTTTGATTTTATTAAAACAACAAGTTTGGTCCATGAAATTCAGAAAAATGGGTTCGGGAGTCGGTTATGCACGAGGAAGGATTAGCACCCTCGATACGCCCAAAATTGGTACCTAGTTGATTACTTAATGTCTTAGTGTCGAAAAACTGAAAACTTTAAAGAAATTTAAAATACGATCCGAAAAAAACTCGAATGACATGGATTAAAATTCAAGAGGATATTTGGCTATTCGGTCAATCGGGAAATCGAAACCCAGCACATTAGGGCACGTTCCTTGAATTTTCGAATGCAAAATATTGCCTTATTTTGAAATTTTTGGAAGGATATTTAGCTATTTGGTTGAACGAGAAAAATCGACACCCAGCACCTTAGGGCATGTTTTCTCGAATTTCCAAACGCAAAATATTGCCTTTATTTAAAAAAATCCTCATCTCGAGAAAACGACATGTCATATCCAATGCACTAGGACACAACGTATCAAATTCCCGATACGAGAGTACATGCCGAAAAATTTATTTATTTAAAAAGACTTTTAATTATCTCGGGTTTAGAAAAGGGATCATGCCCAGTAAGTTAGGACACGATCTTTTCTTAATTCCCGAGATCGTTTGAAAACTCGAGTTTGAAAATATTCACGTGTTTGGATTTATTGTGAAAATCGAAACCAGTAAGTTAGGGCACAACTTTTCAAATATCTAAAAACGAGATTTAATTTATTTGAAATGGATTTTGATATATTGGGCAAAATGAAACACGATGCTAATATGTATTGCGATATATATATAAAAAACATATGTATGTGAATTATAAAATATAGAAAATACGTAAGAAAAATATAGATTTTAAAATATAAATAATATGTATAAGTATGTGTATATATATATAAAAACACGTACATACACATGTATATATATTATAAAAGTATAAATATGTACATATATAAATAAAAAATGGGTATGTGCATACATATATATTACATAAAATAAATGATATAAGTTTGTCTATTGTAAAATAAAACAGTGTAAGTATGTACATATATATGTAAAAAAAAAGACGTATATACATATATTTTATAAAAATGAATGATGGATATAGACGTATATGTATGCATGTATATAAGCTAAAAAACGTGTCTATAAAGGGATATATAGATATATATATATAATAAGATATAAATATATAATAAGATGATATATATAAATAGTTATAATAATAATAGGACAAATATATTCAAAATTTAAATAAGTAAATATAAATAAAATATAACAATAACAATGTACAACTAAATGGTATAATAATGGTGACGTAAATATACATATATATAATGGGAAAATATAATAATAGCTAGATTAGTTAATAAAACAACAAAAATAAAGAAATGGGTCAATTTGTGATAAAAATAAAATTTAAAGGTTAAGACTATAATAAAATCCACAAAGGAGGACCAAAATATAAGGGCGCGAAAGGAAGAAGGACTAAATGGGTAATAAACCCGATTTTCAGGCCACGCGTCCCTTCCTTAGGGGCCCAACTATTTGAGGATCAAATTAAAAAAGGGAACAAATCCGTGGTCCAAATTAAAATAGGAGAAAAAAAGACAAATGGTCCAAATTGAAACAGACTGAAAATGCGGAAGGGCCTGAAGCGCAAATTACCCCTTGATAGAAAACACGCGGATCCTTGGCAGGCGGGTCGGGTGGATCGGGTCAAAGCCAAAACGACGCCGTTTTGGTACCTAATAAGGCTGCCCAAAACGACGTCGTTTTGGAAGCCTATTTAAGTTAGTTTTTTAAAAAAAATTCATTCTTCTTCTTCTTTTCAGAAAAAGACTTCAAAAACACTCTCCCCTCTCCTTCTTCTCCGGTCAAGGGCCTGGGCAAGAGCCACCGTGCCGGCCACCGGTCGCCAGCGCCGGCGCCGCCGTGCACGGCGGCAGGGAGACCAAAAGTCTCCCCTTTTTCTCTCCGATGCCTCTCCTCGACCTCCTGAACGCTCCGGTGACGGCAAAAAAGGGTAAAAATGCCTCCTTTTTTATTTTTGTTTCGAAATAAAATAAAATAAACGGAAAAGAAAAAAAACAACCTTTTTTATTTCTGTTTTCTTCAAATCTTGCAAAGAGTTACAAAAAGATATCTCTTTTTTTTTTGCAAAAGACCAGATCGATTCCCCCTATAGATCTGTTTTTTTCGTGGCTTTATAGTCGATCTACAATGTATTTTTTATCTATTTTTCTCTACTGTTTTGCACTATTTCTTGCGTGCTTGCAGGAGTGGTTGAGCGTGGAGCAGGTGGAGGTTGTGGCGCCGGTCAGAGGGCAGGTGGACGAAGGGACAGTGGCGTCTGATTTGGAAATTTTATTTTTCTGATTTGTGTTTTCTAGGCTAGGGTTAGATTTGGGCTAGGGACTTTGGGCTTGTTATTTGGGTTCTTGTTTTGTGTTTAATTGGGCCTCGGGCAAAATGGCCTGTAACATTAAGTATTAATGTTGATATAATTTTATGTGGAGAGAATTATATTTTTATATTAATTAATAAAAATTATCATATATATCTAAAATATACGTAAAATTAAAAGATTATACATACACCAACAATGTTTTTTAGGGTAAATAACATTAAACCAACAATTATACATACACCAACAATGTTTTTTAGGGTAAATAACATTAAACCAACAATTATACATACACCAGCAAAGTTTTTTAGGGACAATAACATTAAACCAACAAGTAATTTTAGGTCAATTATACATACACCAACAATTAATTTTAGGTCAATTATACATGCTTTATAATTTCTTTATTGTTTGGGTGATTCATAAAGAAATGAAATTAAAGTTGCAACGATATCATTTAGTATCAACTATTTTGCTTCGTGTGTTCTAAATTTGTATTGTTTATTTTTATTTTATAATGTGTAATTGCAACTTCAATTCATTGATAGTGTGTGTTATAATTTTAATATGTTGCAGTAATGGCTCGTCTGCCTTTAATTGCACAAAGTGTGAGACGTAAAAGAATTGGTCTTGCTTTGACATTATGGTTGGAAATCTGTAGAATTGCGATTTGGTTCTTGTTTAGAATGGGTGCCAGCCTTAGCCTACAGACTTATCAACCAAGGATTAGGTCCTACACCTTAGATTTTTATGCAAAACGGGATTATGTGAAGAGGCTTGTATATGCTAGTGACGAGACTTGTATTGAACAAGTTAGGATGAATAGAACTGCCTTTTGTAAACTATGTGAGATGTTAGAATCGATAGGGGGATTGAAGTCGTCAAGGTTCATGCTTGTTGATAAGCAAGTAGCAATGTTTTTACATATCATCTCCCATCACCTGAAAAATCGAGTTATCAAGCATCACTTTAGAAGGTCCGGGGAAACTGTAAGCAGAGCATTTCATAGTGTTTTAGATGCTGTCATACGCTTACAAGATGTCTTATTTAAAAAGCCGGAGCCAATTACAGCCGACTCTTCTGACACAATGTGGAAATGGTTTAAGGTAGTAGACTGAGTTTTAGATATAGCTTGTACAACATTTAGTTGACTTAGATTTAAATTAGTATTCTAACACAAGGTTTTATATCATGTGATATAGAATTGCTTAGGTGCTCTTGATGGAACCCACATAAAGATTAGGGTGCCAACAGCTGATAAACCTAGATATCGAACCCGAAAAGGTGACATAACAACAAATATGCTAGGTGTTTGTACACCTGATATGCAATTTGTTTATGTTCTTCCTGGTTGGGAAGGTTCAGTTGCCGATGGACGGGTGCTCCGAGATGCCATCAGTAGAAGACATGGACTTAAAGTTCCTCATGGTACAGTGTATACTTAGAGGAATTTGAATTACTCATTAAGATCAAACTTTGTTTGCTGAATTAATCATTTTTTAAAAAATTATTTTATAGGTTGTTATTATCTAGTTGATGCTGGATACACAAATTGTGAGGGATTTCTTGCACCATTTAGAGGACAGCGATATCATTTGAACGAGTGGCGTCAGGGTTATCAGCCAAGTTCTCCGCAAGAGTTTTTTAATATGAAACATGCCTCAGCACGTAATGTCATTGAAAGATGCTTTGGCTTATTAAAACTTAGATGGGGAATACTTAGGAGTCCATCGTTTTATCCTGTAAGGGTGCACAATAGAATTATTATTGCATGTTGTTTGCTCCATAATTTTATTCGAACCCATATGAGTATTGATCCCATTGAAGCGGAGGTGGGAGAAGGATTACCTACTAATGTGGTGGATGACGATGAACCGATTATCACAAATATTCATCCATCGGATGCTTGGGCAACTTGGAGGATGGAACTAGCCAACCAAATGTTCGATGAATGGCAAACATCTAGAAATTAGTTAGGTTTAGGGACAAATTGAGTTTGAATTGATTTGTTGATGTTATTTTATGTATCTAGTTTATGAAACTTTGGTGGTCAGTTTCAAATATTCTGTATTGTACTAAACTTTGTTGAATTATAATTTAATTATCTTTTCATTCAGCATGTGTTATAAATTTAAAATTAGTATTGAACTACCGATATAATATTATAAATTGTTCACCTTTTGATTCATGATATTCAAAATAGTAAATAATGTTAATTTGTTTTTTTTTCTTAAGAACAATATGTCAGGTGTTCCACCAACGGGTGCTTCTTCTCAAGCTTCTCGAGGAAGCAAGAGAAAATGGGTTCCAGAAGAGGATGCAGCCTTGGTTTCTTGCATGGTGGATTTGCACAATGTAGGAACATTTAATGCTGATACCGGATTCAAAGCCGGTTATTTGAACGAGCTAGAGAAAATGCTAGAAAAGGCTTTACCAGGAGCAATGTTGAAGGTGAGACCAAATATTGAATCTCGGATTAGGTGCTTAAAAAGGGAATGGTCAGTCGTCTACGACATGCTTAATGGTCAAAACAACAGCGGTTTTGGTTGGGACGAGCATAGGCAGCTCGTTGTTGCTGAAGATGCAGTTTGGGAATCCTATGTTAAGGTAAAATGTATTTCAAGTATTTATTTGCTTTTTTACAAAACTTATAACTAATATGATTTCCTCGTTTTTTTCAGAGTCACAAAGAAGCCTCTCAGTTCAGACATCGTTCTTTCCCTTACTACAACCAGCTTACTGCCATATACGCAAGAGATCGGGCGACTGGGAAAGACGCTCAAACAGCTGCTGATGTTCTTGAGGAAATACATGCTGAGGATGATCGTACTACAGATATGAATGAAGAGAGAAACACATTCTATGACTGCGAAGCTGACGTCTCTTTAGACGACATGGATGTTTCCGGTATGGATCCGCGAGGAGATAGAGATCAAGGGGGTTCCTCATCTTCAAACAAGAGAAAAAAGAAATATGATGCTCGTGATAATGTGTATGCTTCATTTGAGGAGGCTGCCACCTTGTTGGGGGAAAAAATCCAGGCCGTTGGCGATAGAATCAGTATGAGTATTGCCTCCGAGGTGGTAGTTCAGCAGAAGTCTGAAGAAAAGATGGAAGAGAAAGCTTCAAATTTATATTCAGCCTTATGGTCAATTGAAGGTTTAACCGACGATCAGCGGTATGATGCTTTGAGTAAAATTCCCGATCATCCAACTCAAATGATCGTTTTCTTCAGTTTACCTTCTGTTGCCCGATTGGAATGGGTCAGAAGATTTCTTTCTCACCATTAAATATCAATGTTCAAACTTTTTGATGTTGTAAAACTTTTGAACATATTGATTATGATGTACAATTTCATTTTCATCTAACTTTTTCTTAGTATAAGTTAATTATGTTTATGCAGAATATAATTTTCAAGTTATATATTTAATAATAATTATGTTAATTTATATTTTACAGTATCATATATTATGATTTGAGTAAATTAATATAAGAATATTAATTATTAAGAATTTTATTAAATTTTATAGTTTAATTAAAATATATTTAATAATAATTATGTTAATTTATATTTTACAGTATCATATATTATGATTTCAGTAAATTAATATAAGAATATTAATTATTAAGAATTTCATGAAATTATATATTTTAATTAAAATATATTTAATAATAATTATGTTAATTTATATTTTACAGTATCATATATTATGATTTCAGTAAATTAATATAAGAATATTAATTATTAAGAATTTTATTAAATTATATAGTTTAATTAAAATATATTTAATAATAATTATGTTAATTTATATTTTACAGTATCATATATTATGATTTCAGTAAATTAATATAAGAATATTAATTATTAAGAATTTCATTAAATTATATATTTTAATTAAAATATATTTAATAATAATTATGTTAATTTATATTTTACAGTATCATATATTATGATTTGAGTAAATTAATATAAGAATATTAATTATTAAGAATTTTATTAAATTATATAGTTTAATTAAAATATATTTAATAATAATTATGTTAATTTATATTTTACAGTATCATATATTATGATTTCAGTAAATTAATATAAGAATATTAATTATTAAGAATTTTATTAAATTATATATTTTAATTAAAATATATTTAATAATAATTATGTTTAAATATGATTAAATTATTTATTATTGATAATAATAATCTTATTATAATTTAAATAACAATAACAATAATCATTTACCAAAATAAATTTATGCTAAGGGTATTCTAGTCATTTTAGTTTTTTCCATTATGCTATTACACCTCTATTCCATTCAACCAAACACAAGATTACTATTACGCCTCTATTCCATTACATTCAACCAAACAGTGGATTAGCTATTACACCTCTAATCCAATACACCTCTAATCCCAATACACCTCTAATCCAATACGCCTCTAATCCAATACAGCGAACCAAACGTGCCCTAAGATTGGATTAACACTTCTTTAAATATATATAATTGAATCGAAATCAAATTTTGATGTATAAATATAAACCACATCAAAATTTATATATCAAATTATACATAAATTTAATATCTTATCCTATAATTAATAATCCTTCAAACAAGCGTATGACATAGAAGACACCTCTGATTAAGTAATTGAAAATTTTCCCTATACAATTTATGACAATTAATATATATATATTTTCCGATGGTTAAATTGCCACGAAAGGTAACGAATTGAAAGTCAAAATATAAGTATAGTAATTATGAATTTGACTATTATTAAATATCATTGACGAGTAAAAATGGTGGTTAGAATTATAAGATTTTGATATGATAAAAATGATCTTCTTCATGGTGACTTTGGTATGTGCCCTTGTAAACAAGGAAAGAAGGTTCATGCATAATAATTACATCTACATATATGTATATATATAGATAGAGGAGTTAGCCCCTCATAAGGATGGAAGGTTAGGCAATAATATTGATAACCTACGACATTTATATCAAAATTTCATTCCATACCCTACGTTTTTAATTGGTTTACATATAGATTATTCAACAATATTTAATCTACTTGTGTTTAGTCAATTATAAGAAATTTTATGAAAAAAACACTGAACAATGGTTATTATTAACCTCTTATAATATATTTTGTAGGAAGAATGTTTTTATAACTTTGATCCCCCCTTCTTCTTTTTTTATGTTAAAAGGTTTAAATAGAATTGATAAATTTTTAAGAGGGTCTGAATATGAAATTTAACCATTTTATCCAACCCTTTGCAAATATTTAAGCCAACAAAAAAGCTTTGAAACATCAATGAGCCAAAAAAAGAACACACCAGAAAAACGAAACAAGAACACCATTTCCTTTGTCCATTTACTTTGATTCCAACCACCATCCATCTTAAAAACCAGGCAACAGCAGGCGGCGGAGCAAGCAATCGGCGGTGGCAGAGCAGGAGGCAAACGGTGGTAGCAGGCCAGAGCAAAGCCAAAGATTAATTTAAGGTTTGGTCCCTCTTCTTTTCACTTTCTTCCCCTTGAAAAACAAAGGCATATTCATCATCCCCCACAAAGTGATCTCCTCACAAACCTTAATTAAATTAAAAAAGAAAAAAGAAATAAACAAAAATCATATTCATCAAATTATCATCAGTTAAATAACAACACAAGATCAAATGAAATTAAGGCATATAAAGATCTAATTTTTTTAATGAAACTAAATAGGAACAAGTACAATATTGTTAGTCTTAGGAAGTTAATTTAATTTGTTTATTTAATAAAAAGATTAATTGGTTTTCAAAAAGATTTACATATAAATACCACGGTGATGCTCTTCCAATGCTATTCAAGTGAAGAAGACAACATGTCAAATTAAACTAATTAAGAAGAGCCTTATTCAATTAAACTAATTGATTAACTTACACCACTAAGTAATATTACATATAATGTATAATTGAGTCATATGGTGAACTTAGAAAATTTTCGTGAGGATGTAAGGATTGAATTATAAATTTTTAGAAATTAAAATGTAATTTTATTATTTTATTTTGCCCCTTTACTTAAAAAATGAGTAAATTAATCTATGTACATTAGATCAAAGAGCAAATTGCTCATTTCTTTTAAAAATTTCATTCATTTCTATTGTTAAAAATTAACGTGACTAACGAAATAGCCAGACAGTTACACGTGACATGTTACGTGTACCTTATGCTTATATACATGGACTAGTTTTTAACGGTAGAAATGGATGCAATTTTCAATAGAAAAAGATCTAGTATATAGAGATTAATTTGTCTATTTTTAAAACAAAGAAGAAAAAAATATAATTTAACTCTTAATACAAAAACCTCTATGATATTTTTACCAATAAAATCCCTATTTAAATTAAGAAGTTTAATTTTCTGCGTGTGCATTTTTGTAAAACATGTTTTGTTACCCTACATGTAATGAATGTGGCATAACATTATTATTTTATACCCCTTTCGCTACCTCATTGCATCTTCAACTGTCTTCTAAACTACTATGAATTTGGCTTGCAAGGTGCCATAATTCACTAACCATATGTAGTCAGGCATTTTTCTATGGAAACATAAAGAACCCACATTTTTTAAAAAAGAAAATAGGAAACTTTGCTGTGATCTATTAAATATAAAAAAAAAATCACAATTTATTATGGATTTCATTCGTTTATACGTAAGTTAATGTTTATTGTCCAAAAAATATTATTTATCTTCTTATAATTTTGTAAATGAAAAGTTTTTGTGTGGAAATGAAGTGCAAATGAAAAAAATATTTTCACACTATTTTTTAAATGATAAATCTTTACTTTATTCCAATTTCATCATATTTTATTTTTTAATAAATATAAAGATTAAATTGATTGGGTCGTTAAATTTATTTTTCTTTTTGTTATTTGAATGAAAAAATTTGCTTCTCTAGATATGTTACTAAAAGAATTAAATAAGCCAATAATTTGATATTGTCAACATTTGTGTACAAGTATAATAATACATAATTATAATTTATAAATAAAATACACACTAATAAAGTTATGTTGGGTGATTATATTAAAATATATATATACATTAACAGCGAAATATATTTCCCTAAAAAAACAGTGAAATATTATTACAAGTTTTTACTAGAAGTGTTTGCATTGATTGTTATTACAAGTTTAGTCAGTGCCAAAGTTCATTTCAACTTTAAAATGAAAGTCAAGGACTAAATAATATATTAACCCTAAAAAAAACTAAAACTCATTTTCTGCCTATACTCACTCAGTCACTCACCAAAAATTATGCCATTATCTTTCATAGTTCGCCCGTTTTCTTTTTCCCTCTCAAAATTGATTGACTAGAATAATACTACTCTTTCATTGCTCTGGTTTTTTTATCTCCAGTTTATTAGCAATGATGATAATGAGCGGTGTTGAAATCCAAATGGTTGCTCCTACTGAGTAAAAGAGACCCTTTTTTCCGCTTTCATTTAAGGTGTTTTCGTAAAGGAGAGACGTTATGGATTGCGGAAGCGGCGGCGGCGGCTTAGGAGCGAGTGGTTCCGGCGGAGACCATGATTCCTCCGACCTTTCACGACGGAAAAAGCCTTACCATCGTCACACAGCTCACCAGATTCAGAGGCTTGAATCGTAAGAACACCGGCCGACCATTTCTTTCTGGTTTTTATTTTTTATTTTTTCAGGTAGATTTGATTTTTGTTTTGTTGGTGAAAGGATGTTCAAGGAATGTCCACACCCAGACGAGAAACAAAGGTTACAGCTAAGTAGGGAATTGGGATTAGCACCAAGACAGATCAAGTTTTGGTTTCAAAATAGGAGGACACAAATGAAGGTGGTGCTATATCTCCGTTATCAGCGCATGCAGTTGTCGCTTATGGGGCTTTTCTTTTTTCTTCTTCTTTATTGAATAAACTATTTGGTTATGGTTTTTTCTTCATCAGGCACAACATGAAAGAGCCGATAACTCTGCACTTCGTGCTGAGAACGATAAGATCCGATGTGAAAACATAGCCATAAGAGAAGCACTTAAGAATGTGATTTGTCCTTCTTGTGGTGGTCCTCCTGCTAATGAGGATTCTTATTTTGATGACCAGAAAATGAGAATGGAGAATGCTCAATTAAAGGAAGAGGTATTTCCCATGTTTTTTTTTTCATATTGGTTACTGAATTTAGCAAATTCTTTCTCATTTTGATCCCTAAAATTCGATTATAAAATTTATAAAATTACAAGTTAATACATTATAAAATTATAGTTGTTTGACTCCAAATGTTTTATAAAAATTTATAATTTTTTAAGTGATGATGTAACATTAAATACTAAAGCAATGATAAGTAAGATCTTGGCGCCTCTAAAATAGTAAAAATCATGCTTTATACTCTAAAAATTACATAAAATTACAAGTTAATACTTGATAAAATTATAGTTCAAGCCCAAAAGTGATAAATTTTAATTTAGTCTTTCTTAAAATTATAATATATATATATATTGGTGAATAGTTGATTGCTTCAAACATTCCCAAACTATGACCTTCATTTAAAATTGGTCCCTAAATTTTGAATCATTCTAATTACATCCTCATACTATTAAAATTATATTAATTAGGTCATTTTATTACTAAAATAATTATTTTAACTATTACATGACGAATCATATCACAAATTTGAGATTTTCAAAGATTTTACATAAGTTTTACAGTTCACTCTTCTTCTTCTTCTTTTTTCAGTTTTATTTCTTTAAATTTTTCATTTTAAATTTAGCTACATAAGATCTAATATGTCATTTAATAAATTTAATAACAAAAGGGCTTGATTGATATGATGTTGATAGTTTGGAGATGTAATTAGAATGTTTTAAAATCCGGGGACCAATTTAGAGCGAGGGTCATAGTTTAGGGGATGTTGGTGCAATTAACTCTAAAAGTAAAATTGTATTTTAACTCTTATAAAAATATATACTTTAATCATGACCCTTAAAAGAATTTTTGGCTTCACCCCTATTAATTATGACATTACCAAAAACTACGAAAAATTACAAGTTTAATGAGACTAAAAAATTCAAGGACTAAGTTTAGAAAAATAGTAAAATTTTGGAGATTAAATGTTAGTTTGTATATTTTATTTCTGTTCCTTTCTTGTATAATAATAATAGTTTTACTTTGTTGCACTTTATAGCTTGATAGAGTATCCAGCATTGCAGCCAAGTACATAGGGAGACCAATATCCCAACTCCCACCAGTACAACCTGTTCATATCTCTTCATTAGATTTCAGGATGGCGAGTTTTGACGGCTATGGTGTCGGCGCTGGTCCTTCACTCGATCTCGATCTCCTCCCCGGAAGTTCGTCATCAATGCCGAATTTACCGTTCCAACCGGTCGTTATTTCAGACATTGACAAGTCCCTCATGTCTGATATAGCCGCAAATGCAATGGAAGAACTGCTTAGGCTATTACAAACCAATGAACCATTGTGGATTAAATCCACTAATGATGGCAAAGATGCTCTTAATCTCGAAAGTTATGAAAGAATCTTCCCTAAGCCTAATAATACTCATTTTAAATCTCCTAATATTAGGGTCGAAGCTTCTCGAGATTCCGGTGTTGTTATTATGAATGGCTTAGCTTTGGTTGACATGTTCATGGATTCCGTAAGTTCTAACTTGTCCTTTTTTTTTTTGTTAAATTATTATTTGGCCTTCAACATGGTAACTATTCTTACATTGGAGCTAAAACATTTTTTTAGTTCAAGTTCAGTGTGGAACTTGGTAATTGTTCCCACATTAGAATTTGAACTAGGCAATTATTCTTACATTGAGGCTAGGACTCTTTTGTCCAAATTAGTCCCTAAACTTGTCAATTGCTCCTATATCAAAGCCTAAACTTTAGGGTTTTTAAGAAAATATCAAGGATAAACTTGGACAAAAAAAAAAGTTCAAGCCTCTATAAGGAAATAATTGTCAAGGGCATAGCTTAATTTGGACAAAAAATTATTTAGGCCCCAATGTGTGAATAGTTGTCAAGTTCAAGCCCCAAAAAGTGATTTAATCTTTTCTTTCTTACATTTTAATCCTTTCTTTATTGGGGCTTGAACTTTTTTTTGTCTCAATTAAACCCTTAACTTGGTAGTTATTCCCACATTGGGGTTTGAACTTTTTTTGTCCAAATTAGTCCTTGATATTTCCTTGAAACTCCTAAAGTTTAGACCTTAACATAGGAACAATTACCAAGTTCATGGACTAATTTAGACAAAAAAAAAGTTCAAGCCTCAATGTGGGAAAATTACCAAGTTCAGGGCCTAACTTGGAGTAAAAAAAAGGTTCAGGCCTCAAGTGGGGATAGTTGCCAAATTCAGATCCCAAAAAGTGATTTAACCTTCTTCTTTTTTTACATTTTAATCCCTCTTTTATTTTTATTTTTATTTTTTTTTCTAATTGCAGAACAAATGGTTGGAGCTATTTCCCACCATTGTGTCAATTGCCAAAACAATCGAAGTGATTTCACCTGGGATGTTGGGTACACATAGTGGTTCTTTGCAATTGGTAAATCCACTGATCAATAATGTTTTGTTTTGATTTTTGTTTTGATTCATGTTTTGGTTTATTTATGTTTCTTTTACAGATGTATGAAGAACTACAGGTCTTGTCTCCATTAGTACCAACACGTGAATTTTATACACTTCGATATTGTCAACAAATTGAACAAGGGTTATGGGCTATTGTCAATGTTTCATATGATTTGCCACAATTTGCTTCTCAATGTCGATCTCATAGACTCCCTTCTGGTTGTTTGATTCAAGACATGCCTAATGGTTACTCCAAGGTTACTTGGTTAGAACATGTGGAGATTGAAGACAAAACTCCGATTCATCGATTGTATCGAGACCTTGTTCATAGTGGTTCAGCATTTGGAGCCGAACGGTGGCTCACGACCCTTCAAAGGATGTGCGAACGGTTTGCTTGCTTAATGGTATCAAGCACTTCGACTCGGGATCTCGGTGGAGGTAAGGGCAAATCTTGAAAAATTTTAGAATGAGCCAAAATTAAATTATAATTTTTTGAGAAGTTAAAATATAATTTTATCATATATTAAAAGGATTATTCTATTTTTTTTATTTTTGGATGGTCATAGTGTACTTTTATCTTATATAAATTTATAATTTAATTATGAGTAAACTGTGGTAGAGGTCATCCAACTATGAAAAGTTATAAAATAGTCACTCAATTATTATTATTTAGCTTTTCTTGTCACCTGTTGGCCAATGTAAAAATGAAAACACCAAAAAATCAAAGATAATTAAGTGACAAAAATGTAACAAAAATCATAATTGAGTGACCAGTACTATAGTTTACCTTTTATTAATTTATAAAAGGACAAAATTGTAACTGTCCATTTTTGGGTGGGCTAGTGCCTTACTTGCCCCCCTTTATATTCACCCCCGCTTAAACCATTACTTGAGTTGTAAATGAATTTTTGTGGAAAATGTTTTCAGTGATTCCATCTCCCGATGGCAAGAGAAGCATGATGAAGCTAGCTCAAAGGATGGTAAACAATTTCTGCACGAGCGTCGGCACGTCGAATAGTCATCGGTCGACAACACTTTCCGGTTCGAATGAAATTGGTGTTCGGGTCACCGTTCATAAGAGTTCTGATCCCGGACAACCCAACGGTATAGTTCTTAGTGCAGCTACTACATTTTGGCTCCCTGTTAGTCCACAAAATGTCTTCAATTTCTTCAAAGATGAAAGAACTAGACCACAGGTACACGTTCAATTTCATCAATAACTTAAAAGGCTAATATTAAACAAGTGCTTATGGTATTTTCCTAGTTAAATAAGCTCTTAATGTATAATTTTTTCTTGAAATTTGAATTTAATGAGTATAGTTTATTAAATAAAATTAAAATAATATTTTAAAATTTCTTGAAAGGTGTTTATGTATAACACACTTAATCACTCTTTTAAAAGTGTATAAAATTTCAATTGCATTAATAAGTAAGAGTCTGAAATTTAAATAATTTTCTTTTAATATTAAAATCATAGGATATAAGCTGATTTTACTATAAAAATAATTTAAGGGCTTGTTTAAATAAACTGTAATAGTTTAAGTATTTTTAGTATATTAGCCGTAACTTAATTTACCTATTGAGCTTATTAGTTTTTTCACTGTTACATTGTTCCTTTTCCTTCAGTGGGATGTTCTATCCAACGGCAACGCAGTCCAAGAAGTTGCTCATATCGCAAACGGATCACATCCCGGCAACTGTATATCCGTTTTACGAGTAAGTTCCGACAAAAAAAGGAACCATTTTCCGATGATGTTCCATTTACCGTACTTAAACTGAATTTTTTTTTCTTTCCAATAGGCCTTTAATACAAGTCACAACAACATGTTAATACTACAAGAGAGTTGCATTGACAGTTCTGGTTCACTGGTGGTATACTGTCCAGTTGATTTACCAGCTATTAATGTAGCAATGAGCGGCGAAGATCCATCTTACATTCCGTTACTTCCGTCAGGTTTTACGATAACACCCGACGGTCATCTCGAGCAAGGTGACGGAGCATCGACGAGTTCTAGTACTGGGCACGGAAGATCGTCCGGTGGTTCATTGATTACGGTAGCGTTTCAAATACTAGTGAGCAGCTTGCCATCGGCAAAATTAAACTTGGATTCGGTCACAATTGTTAATAACCTTATTGCTAATACTGTACAACAAATTAAGGCTGCTTTGAATTGTCCTAGTTCTTGAACTGATTTGATTTGGGTTATGGTGCATGTGTGTGTCTAGGTTTTTGTTTTTTTTTTTACTAGAAGGCATTTTTGTTTTTTGTTTTTCTTTTTTCAATTTAACCTTTGGAAGAGTGGTTACTAATATTCGAAGAGGAGTCAATAACACAAACGTATATGTTATTTGTCTTTTCTTAAATTTTAATCTTTGTGTTGGACCTCAACTTCGCTTGCTTGGTTCGGGTATATTGATTTCTATCCTTTGGCTTTACTTTTATATATATTATTTTTTTGATAATTAAATAAAAATATTAATTTTTAGAAGTAAAAGTATTTTGGAGGGAACTGTATTAGGAATTATATTATATTTTGCTCTATATACTCAAGAAATGGGAGTGTTAATATGTTAAATCAAAGAACAAACTGATCATTCTGTTAAAAATTTTATCCATTTTTACTGTTAAAAACCTATACTACATGTGGCACACTATGTTTCACTATTTGGTTATTTAGTTATTTTATTAGTTACACTAATTTTTAACAGTAAATTTTTTTGAACAAAAATGATCAGTTTATTCTTTAATTCAACATACAAGGACTGATTTGCCTATTTTTTAATAAAAGAGACAAAATACAATCTAATTCCTAGTATAAGGGCCTCCATGGTACTTTTACCGTTTTAAAATTATAGTGATATCAAATATTTTTATCACATAAACAAGAAGAAATTAGCCCATTTTTATTTTTAAATGGGTTGATTTAGTCCATTATATTATTAAAAATAATCGATCAAATTTCAATAGAGTTAAAATTTATTGTTTGGAAAATGTAATTTATTGTTTAACAAAGTTCGTGTTTTGAAAGTTCTTAATGGTTTTATAAATAAAATATTTCGTTTTAAATTGAACTGCAAATGGAACATTGATTTTAATGTTATTTTTAAACAGTAAGTGTATGTTAGCTCTATAACAATTTGGCTTTATTTGGTTTGTTTAAATAGTATACGGATTTAATCAATTTATTCAATAGTAGAGAGATTAATTTGTTCCAGTTTCAATAATAGAGGTCTTGAGAAGGAATTTTACCCTTCTTGTAAATAAGGAAAGATTCATTTATAATAATTGCCTACATATGTAGAGGAGTTAGCTCCTCATTAGGATGGAAGGTTAGGCAAATAATATCGATAACCCACAACATTCATGCCAAATTTTCACCTTACACCCTAAATTTTAGATGAATTTTCATAGAATATTCCAATATATTATCGAACAATTGAATCAACTTCTGTTTATTTGGAGGAAATTTAAAGAAAAAAGGCTTCTCATTATGACCCTCTACTAATATTATATCTGTTCATATGGGAGAATCTATTTTATATATATTATCTCTTTTCCTCCCCCCCCCCCCGCTTTAGCATCAATATTTCGTGTTGCTTATACATATGATAAAATAATGAAAGTTTGGCAAGTCTTAAGCTTTGCCTGCCCATAATTCAAAACTCAAAATAATGGTTAATTTTTTTTATAGTTTTCCATGCGAATTTGCAGGTGATGAAGAACCTTTAAAGTTTATGGTTATCTTTCCCAATAATGTTATATTTAGGGTTCGATGAGGTGAGGTGAGAAATTAAGTTATATATTTTTACAAGAGTTAAAATGTAATTTTATCATTGTATTGACTTATATCATTATGGTTATCAAAATGACTAAATTGAAATTCTAACATTTTGGGGTCAAACTATAATTTACCATATATTAATTTATGGTTTTATAAATTTAAGGGACTAAAGCAATAATTTTCTATTTTAAAGTGGGCTAAGGGCCTCCTTTTGCTCATATATGTTTTGCTACTGTATCTAACACTCAAGTAAGTGAAAATCGAATGAATATAGTTAACTGAACCACAAATACACAAAGGAAAAATTTATGTTCAAGTTTTTAATTGAAAGAATTTATGCTAATGTATATATATATATATTTGTGAATTGTAAGAGGATAGTAAATTCTTAATAGTAAGATGACTAACGTGATTTGAATTCAAGTTATATTAAAAATGGTGAACACCCTAACTATTATGCCAGGCACGATAAAATTAGTGAAACATGGTATTGAATTATGTAGAAGAATTTAATTGAAATGTTTGGTGGGTAAATATAATTTTAATTCATTGAAATAAATTTCAAGACAACAAATTAAGTGTAGGAATTTTCTTAAATGAAAAAATGGATGCAATAAATAGGACAATTGCATTAGTGTTAGGATCTTTTTTATGTTGTCTTGACCTATCTCGAATTTTTAAACATTATTTTATAGTTGATTAATTTTTATAAAATTAAATCAAATACATGTCACAAAATCTTATAACATTGAAAATTATAATTAAAATATATGAAAAAAAGTTCATAAAGCTAAAATATATTTGTTATAAATTCTTATAAATTTACAAAAGTATAATTGAAATATTAAAGATAATTATAAAATTAAAATATGCTTTAATAAAAATAATTATAGTGGACAGTATTTTTGAATATTTATAATATGTTAAATAATTATAAAAATTACATAAGTTTAGCTTCAACTTTCAATTGATTCCATTTGGGTTAGCACTTAAGTTTAGTTTTAATATCAATTTGGTATTTGAGTTTGACTTTAATGTTCAATTTAATATCCAAAGGAAATGACATCATATGGCTGAATAAATGTTTGACAAGTTTGCTTTAGTAAAAAAATAAGTACTTAATTAAGACAAAAACTCAGGTACTAAATTAAACATTAAAGTTAAATTCAAGTGCTTAATCAAATGTAAAAAAAAAATTTAAGTACCAAATTAAACATTGAAGCTAAATTAAGTTACCAAATAGTGTATTAACCCTTCCATATTTTCATTCAGTTCAACCGATAAAATATTGGAATCCAACAATAAACATCCAAAAAACACGAAATCGGACGGTTCATATAAGACTACCGCTCCTCAAATTTCTAGTCATCCTCCCCAGTTTTCTTCATTTTCTTGCTTCGTTTCAGTCTTAGAAGCTAAATCCAAAAAGGACAAAGACCATCTAAATAAATATTTTTATTGAAGCAGGTAAGCAATTTTCTTTTATTCAGTGGCCATTCCAATTCTACCTACAGGATTTACACTGCCAAATCGAAGAAAATGTGTAAAATCCTCTTTCAAAAGGGCGGTAATCTGAAGAAAACCTTTTTTATTAACTATAGTTCGAATGAAATTCCATGTATGAGTTTTAGTTTACTTCTTTGAAAAATGTTTGCAAAGTTTAATTGCTTAGTCAGTTGAGTTGAGTTGCGTTTTGTGTCTATTGCTTTATTTCCCTTTAAAAGTGTTGAAATGTAAAGTAATAGTCGAACAATTTAGGTGGTTTTAACATGTGATGTGTTTTTGTCTCTGGTAAAAAAAAAATATATTATTAGTGTTTCTTCGGCATTTATACGGATCTTTTGGTTTTAGCCAATGTATGAGCTAGTTTACTTTAGTTGGTGGAGTTTGTATTTGATTAGTGTGGATGAATACTTGGCTTTGTAAGGTACTAATAAATAAGCTAATGCTTTGTTATTGCTTGCTTGCTTGTTGATTATCAGCTGGGTTATTGTTAAATCGAAGCAATTTGGTTCGTCCCACACTGTTTCATTGCACTTGAGACTCATGATCTCATGCTTGAGCTTATCTTCGTACTCTTTCTGTGAGAAGATAGCATTGAAAAAGTATAGGAGATGTGTAAAGACGGGTTGCATTAAACGGCCTCAGGTTGTGTCTGGTGCGAAAAAAGATGGTTTTGGCCTACGGGTTTTTGTGCTTTCAGACTTACATACAGACTATCCTGAGAATATGGCGTGGGTGAGGAGTTTGTCTACTAAGAGGCATGACAAAGATGTTCTTCTCGTTGCTGGTGATGTAGCAGAGATGTATGATAACTTCATTTTGACCATGTCTCTCTTGAAGGAAAGGTTTGAATATGTATTTTTTGTACCTGGAAACCATGATCTTTGGTGTCGTTGGGAGACAGAAGATGTAAGAAAGATACATATATATTACAAAAGAAATTGAAGTTAACTTGCTTGTACATATAGATGCATTTTTGGATATGATATTGTGTGTTTTTTTCTATTTGCTATTGCATATGCAATTTTATCACATGGTTAAACCAATGTTCACCTCCTTCTTTAGTATGTTATCCAGTGTTTGCCTATTAGTATGTGCAAATTTGTCACCAATTGATTTTGGAGGTTTTAAGCTAATTACTGTTTTGGAGCCTGTAGCTTGCAATTTGGTCATGTTATTTTGTTGCTTATTCCGGTTTAAATTCTAAAGATATCCTTAATCATGAGAAGATCTGTGTGATTTCTTTGATGTATATTTGACCTTTAACATGTTAGATTATCACCAAGAATTAACATATAATGTTATTTGTCCAATTTCATTGTTCTATGTTTCATGGTGCCACCATGCTTGTTTGTTGTTTTGCTTACATTGTTTTTGTTATATCCTGCTTCTTTGCTGGTTATATAATATTTCCCTTACAGTAGTGCTGTTTGATTTCCAGTTTGATTCTCTTGAGAAGCTGAATAAATTGCTTGATGCATGTAAACAACTCGGAGTTGAGACCAATCCGGCGGTTATAGATGGGTTGGGTATTATTCCTTTATTTTCTTGGTACCATGAGGTGATCACTTCATAAATAGTTTTTCTCAAAACTTGACTATTTGAATTTTCCCCCTTTTAAAATATAGCCTAGTAGAAGTAATCTGTTTGTTCTACATTTCTGCTTCAACTGCAGAGCTTTGATAGGGAGGATGACATAGTTGGCGTTCGAATTCCGTCTTTGGATATGCTATTTTACTTTATTTAAAAAGCTTTGATGGTTCATTTCTCACTGATGTTGATCAATGCTGTTTATTATTACAGACAATATATTGTTAATAGTGTAGCATCATGGGTTTTTTCTGTCCATGGGCCTTACTCCTCATTCTATTTGATGAAGACATCTAGCATATTCTGCATAGCTGATTTTTTTTTTTTAATTATACATTCTTTATCATAATGTAGATTGTGTTTTTGTGCTTATGCTGATGAATGACATGTTATGACAAGTTTTCTTATGAGTTGATCTCTGCTGCTTTCTTTTCATAATCTTCCATCTACTAGTTGTTTGATGTTTGGGCATTTGCATCTTCATGTTTATATTCAAATGTTTTTGAAAACTGCTTGTTTCATTTTTCCCTTCTCTTTCCTTGTTTGTATATTTTTCATTTTATCTTTTTGTTATTAAGTGTTGTCTGATTTTTTTCATCTGGTGGGGTATGGGATATTCTTAAATATGTATCTTCTTTCTTTTCATTTTGTGATGTATAGGCATGTAAGGACTTTCATGCATGCAAGTGGCCTGGCAACCTTTCAAACAGGGATACCTCTCTTGCTTTATACTTTGATTCAATGAATGAAAAAAATCAGAATACTGTGAAGCAGATCCAGAGCACTTGTAGCCAAATTATTACATTTTCTCACTTTGTTCCTAGGTTAGTTACATACTTATTTAACTCCTGATTTCTTTTAGCTCATTGCTTGTTGATTCATAGTTTCCTTATTTTGTAATGCACAAATGGTGGCTAGAGGAGGATAGTTGCTTTAACTTAGTTCAAAAGCTTTATCTTGTGAGAGAAATGGTATTAAATTAAGAGGATTTAAAGCGGTATTGAATACGTAAGTCAAATAGGTAGCAACATGTGAAGGCAAGAATGACCACAACAGTGCAAGCATATAGTGTAGATAGAGTGCAATATATTCCATGGTAAAGTGAAGGATGTAAATGTCAGCATAAAAAAATGACTGAAGTATGAAAAGGTGATTAACAATGGTGGAAATTGTGTGAACAAGAGGTTTTCCTATTGTTGGTTCGATAAACACATGAAGTGAGATGTAACTGTTGCTTGTATTATTCTTATGCAGGCAAGAGCTCTGTCCAGAGAAAAGAATGCTGTTCTATCCAAACCTCCCAAAAATCATTGGCTCTGATTGGCTCGAGGATCGTATAAGGTCTATACACGGGGTTGAAAGTAGTTCCTTTGCATGTCATGTGTTCGGCCACACGCATTTTTGCTGGGATGCTGTCGTGGATGGTATCAGGTATTTTATAGTTGCATTTTGCACCAGTTTAATTTTTCTTATTGAAAATCTTCTATTAAATTCAAGTTCTGTGGTTAGGAAGGATATACAGAGATTAAGTTTTGTTTAGTACTATTTACTTCATTCCAGCTTGAACTGGATGGTAATAAATTATAATTTATATGAAACTTAAACACTTTTGTAGATTTTTGGTGAATCTCTTGCTTTTAACTTCTATAAGTTTTAAGATAAATCTTGTTACGGTCAGATTGGCTCACAAAAAGTTTAATGTGAAACTATGCATCCCCATTCTTCTTTTTGTACAAAGTATAGCTTGAAACATGTTATTTATTATTTTATCATTATTATAATTTACATTATAGTGGATATTATGCTCTTTAATAGAAGGCTTTCAGAAACGTGAATAGCAAATATTGATTAGCTTGTGCTTTCGTATATTTAGTTGACACCAATTTCAGGAGAAAGCTGTTATATACATTTGGTTTAATATAACTTTTAGTCCTTGAACTTGGCAATTAGGTCCACTTTGGTCCCTAAAGCTAGCACTAGGTCTTTTTTGGTATCTAAACTTGAAAAATGTAAAAGTTTGATTGTCTGACATTCTGAGATTTTGAGATTCAAGTTCAGGGACCAAAATGGTCCTAGTTGCAAAGTTCATGTACCCATGTGGACAAAAAAAGGGTACAGATATCAATGCAAACCTAGCTGCCAAGTTCAGGGCTTTGATTTGAACATGGTATTTTCTTTTATGTAATTTAACTGAAAAACATAAGTATGGAATTTTTTTTAAGCAGATATGTACAGGCACCATTGGCATGCCCTAGAGAGAGGAAAAGAAGAATGAATGGGGGTGAGACTTGGTTACCATTTCGTATTTATTTGGATGGGGAATTTGGTGCCAAAGTTATGCCTTGCTATTGGTCTGATTATTATGCCATAAATCCAAGAACACCAAGTAACACTGAACTTGCACCTTGGGTTGCTAGATTTTATAACTTAATTTAAGCACAAATATAAATATGGCTTTACCCTCTTCTATTTCCTAAGAATTGTCTTGTATTATATACATGTATCTTTCTTAGATAGTGGGGTTCTATTCAATAGTTTGATCCATGTAGGACCATGTTAATACATTGGACTTGTGAACTCAGAAGTATTATCTTAGGTACATTAAGCATATCTCAGATAAGTGATGCCCCCATAAATCGGAGTTTTGTCCGAGATAGTGATCAAGCAATGGCTAGTTGTGCCTGGTTTTGTTGCAATCGGTCCAAATCCGATAGCAGTTTACAGGTTTGCAATGGCTTGGCAAGAACTGAACTACTCAAGGCTCGTTCTCATAATGAGCATATATTGGAAGCGTGGGATGTTTAGTTTCAAATTGGTGACTTAATCCTTTGCCATATTGTACTTGATGTTGCTTGACCTGAACATCCACAATTTTTTTTTATACCAATTTTATTGCTACTCATGTCATAACGCAAGAATTTAAGCACATTTGAGCTCATCTCCTTGTAACAGCAATGGTACCAATTAAATCTCAATTAGTTATTATGCACCGGTGGATGCGCTATTTTTTACTGAAATTGATGTGTATTGATACGGGTTGTCTTAGTGTATCATTTCAAATGCATCAATTTTTTAAAATTTATTTAATATTATATAAAATATTTATAAATACCAAATGAATGATATTAAATAAATTTTAAAAATAAAATATTCATGCACACAACAAGGTTTTACTATTAATGGTAAAAAATTTAAATTTTTATATATTTTTTAATATTATTTGTGCACTAGTCATTTCACAAGTGTTTTTGTCAACACGATCAAATTGGGTAGAAGAGGTCAACGTGAATGGTACAGACCTGAAAGCAAATTAATTGCATCGATTTAAGTGCATTGATTTATTATTAGAATAGTGCCTACTAATCAATAAGAGTGCGTTTGGTTCGCTGTATTGGATTAGAGATGTATTGGATTAGAAGTGTATTGGATTAGAGGTGTATTGGATTAGAGGTGTAATAGCAAATCAACTGTTTGGTTGAATGTAATGGAATAGATGCGTAATAGTAATCTTGTGTTTGGTTGAATGGAATAGAGGTGTAATAGCATAGTGGAAAAAACTAAAATGACTAGAATACCCTTAGCATAAATTTATTTTGGTAAATGATTATTGTTATTGTTATTTAAATTTTAATAAGATTATTATTATCAATAATGAATATTTTAATCATATTTAAACATAATTATTATTAAACATATTTTAATTAAAATATATAATTTAATAAAATTCTTAATAATTACCAAAAATTTGTTTTGGTAAATTATTATTGTTATTGTTATTTAAATTTTGATAAGATTATTAATATGAATAATAAATAATTTAATCATATTTAAACATAATTATTATTAAATATATTATACTTAAAATATATAATTTAATAAAATTCTTAATAATTAATATTCTTATATGAATTTACTCAAATCATAATATATTATATGATACTATAAAAGATAATTTGAAATAATTAATATTAAATATATTTTAATTAAAATATATGATTTAATAAAATTTAAAATAATTATAACTAATAAAATTTAATAAGTAAGAATTGAACTCTAAAAAATAAAAAAAACATAACCATATCGAATTATCATCAAGAACTCGATTGAATTTACAACAATTCTGAATTAAACGGAAGTACTGCCTCAATATCTCACTTTCAACTAAAAATATAAAGCAAGCATTCAATAGAAGAAATTCAAGCCGACACAATATCTCTTTCACCTTGCTCTCAACTCCAATTGGCCTTCCATGAAACCGATTCTTCACTTCAAACAAAATAGCTCACCAATCTAGCAGGAAAACGAATACTGTCCAAAGTTGCCATTGAAAACAACCTCCAACTTCATGTGTCCATTCCACAAGTTAAGGGAAAAAGCAATCTCTGTAACATCCTGTGCCCTGTATGATTTAGGGTGCCATTTTCTCTCAGACCAGTCAACGCGCGTTACTGACCAGTTTGCGATGCCACCGGGGTCAACCAACTGATAAAAGGAACAAGCGTTAGAAGAAGCTAAAGTGAAATGTATGAAAAACATGATGCAGAGTATGATTCTTACATTGAAAAAGGTTGGGAGGTAATGCTCGTCGGCAATGCAGTTTTTGCCATCCGCAAATGGCTGTTATAATCAAGAACGTGAATGACTGAATGTCAGCAACATAAACTTAGGCACAAATTCTATCATTTTGTGCCCTTGTTAAAGCTAGAAATACTATCTTAGTGCTAATGCTAATAGTTAAGCTAGAAAATGACGGAAATAAACATCAATAAGGATAGTTGAGACCAGTCTAACAGACAATAGTAAGGATACGTAATGCTTTCGATAAACAGCAATTGTTAAGAGCTACTTTTGGCATCATGTACCAAAAGAAGTTACACTTAGGCCACCTAAAATTAATTCTTCTTATGTTTCAACATTATAGTCGAAATGGTGAATACAAAGAATAATCATTAAAATTGGAACAAATAAAAGTGAACCAACGCTCTCATCAATGAATGCAAGGCTGCTGTAAATTCGAAACGAGAACAGAATACTTTAATAAAATTTACCCTGCAGTAATCCCGAAACCTTGAATAGTAAAGACTGTCAGCCATGACTAGCAGAGCATGCTGCCGCCTCATTGTGAACCACTGCATAAAATTCAATGATTTAAACTTGCTACAACAAGACACTGTATAAGTTCATAAGAGACTTTATAATATCAATTAACACATACCTGTGCACCCTTTCTGAAGTCTTTCTCTTCTACTTCAAGTAACATGCGTGTTGAATACCTGCCATTTCCATGAGGTCCAGGATCCACAAAGCTGGCAAACAAAGTGGGTGGGATAAATTTCAAACAAGGGAAATGGTGCAACAAAGTCCATTATGCGTATGTGTATGTGTAATACTCTCAGATTCTACTCACCAGTCAATGAAACTCATATTAGCATGCATTAGATAATTGTAGACGTAATCAAAATTATGCAATGGAATACAACTGCAATGTCACCATCAATACTTCAGATTTGGTAAAAGTACAAGTAAATATATATATGTATATTTTGGGAGGGGCGGGGGTGTTAATGACACGAACTATATTTTACCTGTCAGAGAGTAAAACAAAATGTTGGTTATCAGGATCTTTTAGAGCATATGCCAATAATCGTCTCTCTGCATCAACCATAGAAAATGCTCCCCATGTAACCTGCAAATTCAGTGTCAATAAATAGATCAATAGAAAAACTAACCGTACAATAATTGTTGAAGTAGTCATATATCAGATAGCAAAGCTCAACCACAAAATTTGATCTAAGAAACATACCGGAGAACTGTGAATTTCCCGGTTAAGGAAGTAAGGGCTCACATGCACTGGTTTTTCTTTTGATGCATGGATATAAACAGAAAATCTTCCCTCATTACCCTGCCAAGAAAATTGAGCAAACCTTTTTATCAGGATACATGGTTATTATAATTCAAAAACCAAAAATGCAGAAAAAGATATACAAAGTTATTAGAATTCCTTTCTGCAAGAATTCAACAGAAACAATACAGACTGAGCAGACAGTCGATATAACCAAAAGGAATTGATACAGACATCCTGAATCATACAAAGCAGGGAATTGCCTTGTCCTCCACCCTAGCAATTATATCAATTCACAATAAGCCAGATTGATTTCACTAATACCTTCGCCATACACATTAACATATTTGCATTGGCAATCAACAAAGGAAATGTTCTTTACTAAAATGAAATACATATGGCTCTCATTCATATTAGGCAATTCCTGGACACAAAAACTAGTAAAATGACCAACCTGAATTTAAGGATAATAACCATGAGATTTAATGGAATAAAAAATAAAGTCCATGAAGAATATGAAGACATTAGATCACGGAAGGGAAAAATGAACTAGCAACAACAACCAAAAAAAACTTACACGGAAGAACATATCCCAAAGCTTCTCAAATGGAAATGAACCTGGAGTTAAGAACATGAATGCAATTTTAGGATTTTTGGATTCGACAGGAGGTGTATCCAAAATATCCCTAACCACAACCCGTGAAATAATCTCCTCATCAGTTAATTCCCTTTTAGGAGGAGGAAGCCAATCAGTAAGGACCTTGCAACCTCTAGAAGAAAATACATAACATGCAACATCGCTGTTCGGTGGATAGATGTAAGCACAAACTAGAAAAAGGCTGACAAAAGAAACCATTAAAATAATCCATATTGGCCTCTTCAAAGGAGAGCGATGGCGAGATCCAGGCAAGATCTTAGTATCACCCATGCTACCTAATCGCCACTCCTTAGCTACCTTCATCTAGTATAAACAAAAGAGCTCTATATTCATGTGTTTCTCCTTTGTTTCAGTTTCCTCCTCAAGGTAATCAATCAGTATCCAACAACCAACCCCAGATTCTTCAATGGATCAATGTAATGTGATCTGTAAAAAGAAACCATAGGTGAAAAAGAAAGGAAACGGAGGGAACAAATCGGCAGCAAAGAGGCATAATGGACTGGGAGGAAATCGGCAGAAAACAAAAGCAAAGAAATAAGGAAGGAAATCGGATGAAGGAACAGAAGAGAAACAAGGGGATGGGGGAGGGCAAATCAGGGAGGTGATGCTCAATCAGTAGCTAATCTGGGCAAAGATGGGGGAATAGAAATCGGTGGATTTCACCGATTAAGAAGGTAATGGATTAGATGCGTATTACCAATACATCAAACCAAACGACGTGTTAGAGAAGTATTAGGTGGGGCCCACCGATTAGGGGTGTATTGGCTTAGCCAATACACCAAACCAAACAAGCTGTAAGTTTTTTTTTTAATTTTGTTTTAGTTTAAGTTTTAATATGTATCAAAATTTTCCAGATTTTTTAAATTAATTCGAATGTATTTTTTTATTGTTTTGTACTAATATAAATAAATTTAAACCTTAAACTAATTTACGTTAAAAGATGTTCATGGGTCTGCTGAAGTTCAATTTTAAAATTTTTATAAGTCCAAATCCATATTTGACTTTTGTAAACTCATTTTACTATTAAAAATAATGAAAATTAAATTTTAAATTGAAATTTTATATATTTATATAATTAAATTTAAATTTAAAAGTGTAAAAATCTTTATTCAAGTCTAATTCAAGCTGGGCTGACTTTTCGACCCGACTCTTGAAAAAGTTTTATTCAAGCTTAAAAAAAAATTAAATCTAAAAATAATTTAAATTGTAAACAGAAAATAATTCAAATTTCAAATTAAAATTTTAAAAAAATTGGAATGAACGTAAACTGTAAACTGAAAATAACTCAAATTAAAAAATAACCCAAAATTGGACCCGCCAACTCACATGTTTACCGCCTCTACCTCTCTCCTCCATTTTCTTCCTTTCTCGGTGGACCTAAGTTTTTCGTTTTTTATTTTATTTAAATTTCATTCAAGTCATTTAAAAGCATTTGAAAAATTCTATCCCAAAGGACTCAGTTTTCCATGTATAGTAGATTGAGAGAGGCGTAAGGCCAAAGGTAGATTCAATATTATTAGATTTCACTGAGATGGAAGTTAACTAAACCATGTAATGCAAGCTTCTTCTTTTTTTTTTCCACAGCTTTCATCAACGCTATGCTTTTATATTGCTGAACCTGTAGCTTTTCCATTCTCTTCGATAATTGATTTTCTGCTTTCAGCTATATTTTTGTTTATGTTATGGTTCATTCCTTGTTTGTTTTTGTAAAAGATTGAAATAAAATCTTGGCTTGGAGTGTTAAAAATCAGTCAAAATTTTCGGAGATGCTTTGTTGATTCGGAACCACTAATTAAATGGACTTCTATCAAGGTTATTATTTATGCTGCTTGCGAATTGGATTCACAATTCTTTAGTTTCACATTGTTCTTCTGGATTTTGCATGCAAAACCATAAAAGAAACATCTAAAATTTGTCTTAGAATGAAAAGTCTACTTTTTCTTTTATTGCGACATGAAAAGGTAATGTAAATTGTCAAGTTTCATGAATTTCTTGTGATTCATTTGCTTTTATTGATTTGGTCTCTGTACTCATTCTCCCTCCTTCCCTTTAAAAAAAAATTAAGTTTTGTACTTTTGTTGGATGCAGAAGCTACTAGAGTTTTGATCCATGCGCTCACCTTCTTCTGATTAGGGACGACAAGGTCAGTAAGTGCAAGTCCCATCACTTTTTTTTTCATTTAAAAAGATTAAAATATCTTTTGGAGAGTTCTAGTTAGAGTCCATTGATGGAGCTCGTGAGTTGCCTACTTGTTTTTCTTTGTTGGTTGGACATTTAATTAGTATTATTTTTTTCCCTTCTATGGCTTGCAAATTGTGTACTCTCATCTGCTTCATTTGCAATACATGCTATCTGTTCCTTCTGCTTTGCCGTTTACTTTTATGATCTATGGGATTATATTGGCTACACTCCTCAGAACTCCTGTCTTTCATGCTAGAAATAAGGTTACTTTACCAAAGAATTTGACTTTATTTTGCCCTGATTGGCAGATAAAGTGACTCTCAAGATATGGGATGCCTGGTTTCAACACCAAAGGATACTGGGGGAAATAGGAGGAGGCCAGGAAGTATTGGTGAAGTTTCTGTGTATGTCCCAGGTTTACGAATTCCGAAACCTGTTGATTTCTCTCAATCACTCAGTGGTCACGTGTCAAAGACATTAGTAGAGCGCCTTACAGCAATGAGAACTCGTATAGTTGTTATGGCTGGGCAAGAAGCACTTACAATTACAAGAACAAGGAGGAAAACTACTACACAGCATGGTTTATTGCAGCTGAACCTGATTTTCTTGTAAATGGAATCTAGTAAACAATTTTACTGATATTTCGGTTGAAAATACTGTCTACAGGGCGTTCAACATTGGTAGATCTTCATCAAGCTCTTGAAGACTATTTGCCTGTGCTTTTGGGATTAGTTTCAGATGGTAAAATCTATTGTTAAAGTCACGTTCCTTAAAATGTTTAGTTTATTGTATAAGGCAAATTGTAACACTATGGTCCATTGTCATGGTTCAGGGAGCCAGCTACAGTTCAAAGTACAGTTTATTTGGGTTAATCAGGAGGATGATGCTGAGGTCTGACTGCGGGTTTAGGCTATTATTGTCAACCTATCTTTTATTTGCGTTTGACATTTTATTTGGTCTTTCTACTCTTTGAGAAATAAAGATTTGATGTGAATCAAATTTTTTTTTGGCAGGAGACAGCCATGTTTAATGCTTGGTATGAAGTGTTGTCAGTATTGCATTTGATGGCAGTGTTATCATTATCACAAGCCAACTTACTGCTTCTTCCAAGGACTTCTGCTGATTTTTATCAACCAAAAGCATCAGAAGGTAGGTAGTTATGAAGAAAGAAAAAGGAAATCTTGGTGCTGGTTCTTTCTGGCTGCTATTGCTTTTGTTTCTTTCGTTTCCTTTTTCCCACTTGATTTTTAAAGTTTAAGACTTATTACCGGAAAATCTGCTTATCCTTTCAACTCACTTTAGGTTTTCATTCTGACTTTGCTTCAACCTCTTTATCCATGGTGCTATTGACTTCAATATTTTCTCAATAAACAGAAAGCAGACGAGCTTCTATTGATATTTTCTTGAAGGCTGCAGGATACTTGGATTGTGCTGTCAGGCATGTTCTCCCTCGGTTGCCATCTGAACTAAGGTATATAGAGATGAAATACTAGCTGTTAACTTTCTTTGATATCTTAACAATCACCTCTCACTTTCCAGATCTAGTAATAATCTATTGATGTCCATTTTACTTGCAGGAGAAATTTACCAGTAGATCTAGCAGAAGGAGTTCTTCGAGCACTTTGTTTGCAAGCATTAGGGCAGGTACTAACTTCATCTCTAGATTGATATAGGTGTCAATTGTTAGGTTGCTTGTGAATCAAGTTTACAATGTGGACCATCTGGTATCTTATTGGAGTGACATGTCTGAATATTTCTTTATTTGCATTGCTGCACATAATCTAATGTTCTTTTCTCATTTGATGATATCTGTCTACTTGCATAAATTACCCTTACCTGCTAAAGATACGAGCATTTTTTAGATTGCAGCTCTATCCCGCATTAAATCCATGTCAGATACAATGCATATCTAGTCATATTTCTCCCACATATATACTTTAAATGTCCAGTTTAAACTCAAAAGTTTCAACTTTTCAGGTTCTTCCAATGCTAAGTAATTTTGATTGTCAGAAACATGATGAACCTGTAAAAACCATTTCCCCCCTTTTTGCACAGTTTAAGATTGAATTTATGAATAAAGGAATAGGAAGGGATAACTGCTGGTTTAAGCTTATTTAAAAGGAATATTCATGGTCATGGATTTTTTCTGCAATGGCTTTTTACTTGTATAATAAACAAGATCGATAGAATTGATATAGTATGAACACTCACAGCAGATTCAAACCCAAATAGAAAGAAGCAAGGAAATGAAAACAAAGTGTTTGGTATCATTATGACAGCAAAAGTCAACAAGAATTTGAGGGAAAAAAGGAAAGCTCCTTCTAGGATTGTGATAAGAGCAGAAAAGTTGTACATGGCATTGAATGTTGAGCAACAAAGTATTGAAATAAGTAAGAAAAAGGAGTGTGATTGAATTGGGTTTGCTACTCTAGATGGGCGTCCATACAGGAAAACAAAAACAAACTTGTATGCGAGTTCAGAGGAGACCTACAAATAACTACTGGGGACCTATGGTTAACAGAAGATGCTTGTATCAAGAAATGGACAGGAAGACCTAAGAGAACATGGATATAAACTGCTAAAAAGGATCTTTCTTTGGCCGAGCTTTCTGAGGATATGATTTCATCTAATGGTTCAATATGCACCATACTTTGTGAGAAAAGGCTTTGTTGTTTGTTACTCCTGTGAATGACTTTATCTTGCAAAACAAGGACCATTCTTGCGGAAGCATGACTTGTTTGCTAAACAAATGTTGTATATTTGCATTTCTTTTCATGCTCTTGGAGTCTTGGTGAATTCAAAAACCTTTCTGCAGTATAATGAGGAATGATAGTGTTTGGTTTCATTAAAGAATACATTAGTAGAGGGCTCAAGTGTTGGTCATGTGCACTTTTCTTTCTTTCTATGTGTGCATGTCTAGAAACAGATTGGAACAGGCATTGTGTAGGCATATTTTTTTCTCCTCATGGTTTAAGGGTTCTTTTTTCCTCTCTGTCTCTGGTGTAGGGTGTTGATATCCAGCTTGGAATGGCAATTGATAGTACCAAGGCTACTCTTGCTGTGAAGCGAAGGCTTGCATGTGAGATGGTAAAATACTGGCAGCAGGTATCAATGCACCTTATGTTTTATTGTTTTTTGAGCTCTGACCAGCCTACCACATCTTTTGTAGTCTTCAATTCAATCATACTTCTAATTTTTTATCAAAATTTCATTTTCACTTGATATGCATATATAATTGCTTAGTTTGTGCGTAGGCCATTTTTTTAACTTGGTGATACTTTATTGTGAATGTAGTATGAATGAGATTTTGTCCTGATCACCTTTCAGCTAGTTACTAATTGTCGGCACTTGATGGCATCTGTTATGACTTTTTTTTTTTTGTAGTCTAATAACAATGTTTTTGAAAGTTTACTTATTTGGCTATCAGAATCATGGTTTTTTTGTAGTCTAATAACAATGTTTTTGAAAGTTTACTTATTTGGCTATCAGAATCATGGTTTGTCTTTTTTCCTCAAACATTTTATGAATTATTCATCTTGCTTCAGTATATCATCTATTAGCTGAATGAAAGTGTAGTTAGTGATCTTCAAACATATATTTATATTTATTGCCATATCTTAACAGGCTCAAGATAACCTTATGAATCTTCCATTATCAAATGGATGGGGTGAAAAGCATCGACATTTTGTAAAGTGGAAATATGTTGAGGCCAAGGTATACCATCCTTTGTTTCATTTCTCTATTTTCCTCTCTAGGTGTGAGCCATGAGGACAAAAGCATGGTTATGCGAATATTCTCCTTAGTGCATTCTTGAATTTAAATATCAGTTTATGTAACACTTTTGAAGAAATAATAACACTATATACTGAATCTAGCTAACATCAATCTAAGATATCTGCTAGATTTTCTAGAAGTAGTTGAAACATAGTTGTAAATGCAGCATTTGTATTGATAGAATACGGATTAAGTCTATATACTAGCCTTTTTTATCGCACACCTGTGTTGACATGGTTTGACATTGGCTTATTCTTGAGGTTAGTGTCCAAACTCTCCGGAGTTGGCTGGGTTCAGTTTTGTATTGCCTCCACTATGCATATTCTCTATGTCACCAATTTATTTGTTATTTCTGGCCAGGTTCATTTACTATTACAACCCCATCCCAGAAAAATAATAAATAAGTCAGAAGAAAGAAAAAAGAAGTCATATAATGCCTATGCAAACAACCCGAATTTTTTATAAATGATCAGGGAAAAAAGGACATTCAGACCTATTTTTCTTTACTGTATTCTGCTGGAAGGATAGTTAGAGTAGCAATGGCTATCTTGAAGTTGCATTTGTCGGCTAATAGTAGTAATGTAATTATATTTATTTCTTTATTGATTTATACAAATACAGGCTGCAGCATATTATTATCATGGTTTGATCCTTGATGAGGGGAATACAGAGAAATCCCATGGTATGGCTGTAGCTGCTCTACAAGCTGCTGATGAATATTTCGAGGAAAGCAAGACGGCTTGTGAGGTATTTAATGCAGCTCATCCTTTGTCCAGGTAATTCATATTGGCCTTTTGTGGTAGATAATATTTATTCTCTAAGCATTTTTTCTTTTTATTTTGAAGAAGCTATCTATGCTTTCTTTTAAACTAATCTATTTTTCTTAGACTATGGCGCCAAGCAATTATTAACCTTGTAGGAACAGGTAAGGATAGGAAGGTCGCAAGGGAACTTTAACACTTTGTCCCTATTGGGGCAGAAATTTTATTCTCATCCTAGACCATCCTATGCCCTATGATATGTGAAATAGAGAGAGTAAAATAGTCTCAATGATAAAATATAACAAAGTAACAAGAAAAAAAGAAACCCTCTTAATAACATGATTTAATTTACATGCTTGCTCTTTTTGGACTTGATTTTGTTTAGGTAATATAGTTTCAGGCTAGAATTTTCCTTGCTAAAGGTTCTTGTTTGGTGCAGGAATCCACCACTTTGGGGGACCATGAAGTATCTATCTGAGAAAATTCCGAAAGACACTTCTAGCAAGGTCCGGATTAACCGCGATCTCTACTCCCACGAAAAGTAAGTGTATGGTTTTCCAATTCTTAAACTGGCAGTCATTACTTTTGGTTAATAACCTTGGTATTGGTAAATGTTATTCAGAAACATGGGGACGGCTCCAACATTACCGGATTTCGCATTAGCATTGAAACCGAATGAATATCAATTACCTCCGGTGGATCCCTCATGGAATGAGAATGTACAGTTAGGCCACATTGGCACTAATGAGGTGAAGCGTGGATAAAAAGATAAGTTCGCTATGATATCTTTTGTATAAAAAAACGCATACAGTTACCAGTCAGCCGCAAAGTATGAATGGCTAAAAAGGTAAGTAGATTTTCGCCAACTGTTGTGTAGCAAGGTCCATTATTGGCTTCTAGCTTTCCTTTCTGTGATTCCTTCACAATATTCTTTCCTTTCCCCTCATAAATGTATTGTACAAGAGGTTGATTACTGATAAACATATGGCTCCTCATGCCCTTCCCTTTTGGTCTATTCTTTGATTTTTATACTTTATATTTACTGTATGCATTTTGCTTTTTGTTTACATGAAATAAATGTTTCCTTTCTTTAAAACCTAAAGATTTGAGTGAAATTTGAGTTTAGTGTTTTTCTCAATTTTTAAGGTTATATATTTATATGATATGGTTATTGTTCATTGATGTGATTTTATAGGTAGATTTTATGTATGCCAACACGTGTTCTACTCTAGACTTAACACATACTTATACGATCTGAGTTTTTGCCTACGTAATGACATGCGAACTCATATTGTATAGTTCCATATATAACAACACTTAGCGTCATGCAAGCTTGATATGCGAGCCCAATGTACAAGCTTGATATGCGAGCTTGATACATGAGCCTAATGTGCAAGCTCAATGCATGATTCATGTAGAATCTGACCCGGACCTATTCGGGTTGTGGGTTGGCAATAGTAAGTATCATAACAATTTGCTATTGATGTTTTTGGTTCTTTTTATGTGTGATTATTATGTATAAGTTATCAAACATATTTATTGAGTTTTAGTTCATTATATGTTAGCTTTGTCTGCAAAGGTGAAATTAGAAAATTCTTTTAGGATGGATCGAGATGAAGCTAAAAATTAATGAATTAAAATGTAATTTCACCTTTCTATTGATTTATATTTTGATAGTTTTCAAAAGAACTAAATCAAAATTCCAACACTTTAGAATACCAAACTATAATTTTATCATATATTAGTTTAAAATTTTACAAATTTTGAGAAAATTAAAGCAACGATTTTCCATTTTGCAACCAGGGCTATTGTTTGCCCCTAGTTTTTGCCATTGCTTGTTTGGATATTTTTTAAGTTATAGTTTGGTTGAACTCATTTAAATTATAATTACTTCAATATATATTTTTTGTGATTGTATTGTAAATATAAAAAAAATTAAGTGAGTTTTTTATATTATTAAAATAGAAATCTATCGATATATATTTCAAAGACTTTATTGTATCTCATAAATATAAAGTTGTTTGCATTTAATGACACTTATTGTTAAAAAGATTGAATTTAATTACTTTATCAAAACAATTTGAAAAATCAACATATATGAATAATTCTATATGCATGTGTTTATTAGTAGTTATTTTTATACAAAACTTGCCATAAGGTTTTCAGTGAAAAGGCTATTGGAAAATACTAAACGTATTGTCTTTTTAAGAAAAAAAATACTTTATTTGATTATTCAATTATAAAAATTTATAAAATTTTCATTTCATTATTTAATTTTATTTTTTTCATTTAATTATCTTAATTTTTTTGAATGTTGGTCTACTATGGATAAAAAAAATAAAATTGGATAATTAGACGATCATTTTATAATTTTTCATAATTAGGTGATAAAAAAATTATAATTGAGTGGCAATTTTATAATTTTTCATTGTTAAGTAATAAAAAAATATAATTGAGTGACCTTTATTATAGTTTAACAATGATATTTCATGCATTAATATTGAGATACTTTTACTTTCTTCGAATTAGTGATTAAAGTTTTTATTAGGTATTTACATCACTCTCTAAATATTATAATAATTAAGAAATGTAAAACAAAAAGAATATTGAAATATTTTGCGTTTTGAGAGTTGTTGATTTCATTGTAAGGCCATTAAAGATTTATTGTGATGATATGAAAATCACACCAAATGTAGGTAAGGAAATAAGAATGAGAATCTTTTCTACATTTAGAAACTCTAGGCATTAAAATTTTGGGGAAAAAGGGAGAGAGAAAAGTACAGATTTGGCAAAGCTATCAGCCAATCACAAAGCAAAGGTGAAAATGAATGGAGGAGAATATAATAATTTGAAAAAAAGAAGAGCCACAAAACAAAAGATAAAGAAATTAGGCCAAAATGCTATAAAGTCAGAAAGTAAGCGAGATTAACAATGTGATATCTTATTATTACTTAATAAAACCAAAACCAAGATATTATTTTATTTTGGATTTCACCTTTTTATCTATAAAATAAATATTCCATAATTTGAAAATGATGTAAATTTTATATTTTAAGACTACTTTTACTTAGAGTACAAAGAATTGTGGACCCCCCTTAATTAAGAGTTTAATTATATTTTTGTCATTTTTCCTTAAAAATAGACCAGTTAATCTTGAATTCTTGATATGTTAAATTAAAGAGTAAATTGATTATTTTTATTAAAAATTTTATTCATTTGTATTATGTTAAAAATCGATGTGGCTAACAGAATAACTAGAAGGTGACACGTGATTTGTCAAGTGTAGACTTACTCATGGGTCAAGCCACCCAGTCCGACCCGAAGGCCCGCCCTAAATGTGAGAGGGTTTGGGTAAAAATATAGGCCCGAAAAATAGACTTGGACAAAAAATAAAGCCCGTTTAAAAAAATGGGTCTGGCCTTGCGTAAGACATTTTTTGCCCGGGCTTGGCTCAGCTCGAATTCACTAAAAGACAAAGAAAATCTATTTTTTTAGTATCATTTTACTATTATGTTGCTACTATTTTGTTGTTATTATTTGGATATTGAATAAATTTTATTTTATTGTTAATTTTGTTATTATTTTAAAGATATTTGTTAATTTTATTATTATTTTAGAGACATTTACTTGTTAAGTTGCATCTATTTTAGTGGTATTTAAGTATACATATTTTTTAAAATTTATTTTCAATTTGTTGAGAAATATTTATTTTGATGTTTTTAGTATTTTTAATATATTATATATTTTTTAAAAGTATATAACAAAATAATATAAAAATTAATATGGTCGGGCCGGGTCGGGCCCCAGTTTTAGCATTTTCATTTAGATTGGGCTTGGGAAAAATTTAGGCACATTTTTCGTGCCAGGCTGAGCCCGAGCTTAGCAAACGGGCCTGAAATTTAGTTGAGCCCGGCCCATGTACACCTCTAGTCACGTGTACATCATATTAATATACAAATATCAGTTTTTAGTAGTAGAAATGAATGAAAGTTTTAACATAATATTAGTTTACTCTTTAATTTAACGTATAAAGATTATTTTATTTTATTTTTTAGTAGAAGATGGCATAATACAATTCGACCGATGACAAGGAGAATAAGCCTTTGAAAATGATAAATTTACTATTTAAATCTTTAAATTTTACGAAATTATATGTTGTTATAATAAATTTACATTTTGTTTCATAATTCATCTCTAACCCTCTAAAAATTTTATTATTTTTTACATCCTCCTTATATCCAAATCGATATACAATATTATTAGCCAAAATTAACAATAATACCAAATGTTTATGATCCACACAGAATTGAAAAGACATTATCAAAATCCCCATGAATCTGGAAATATCAGAATCACGGCTCACAAAATGTTAAATATACCAACCTATCCATATGCACCAGCATTTGCCACAACAATAAATTTCAATATTTTATCACTTTTTTTTAAAAAAAATTAAAATAAAAACAAAAAACAAAGCAGATAATTCTCGAATCCATCCTGGCTCTTTAGGAAGGACAATCTTAAAGAAAACTATTTTGTTAGAGATACATAAAATTCAAATCGCTCCTTTAAACGGAATATTTATTATAATATGCATAATAAATTTTATACAAAATTATTTTAATTTTTTATCTCTTTTAATATTTAAATTTACATTTTTAGTAAATTATTCTAAAATGGACAAAAAAATTAATGTTCATTAACTTTACTGACGTGGCATATATGTGGATCCACGTAGATGATATGTCAATATTTAATTAATTTTTAAAAATATTTTTTAAAATATTCTTCATATTTTTTAAATTTTATATTTAAAAAAATAATTAAATGCTAACGTATCATCCACGTGTATGCAATGTAAGTAAAGTTTAAAAACTGTTAACTTTTTCATTCATTTTGAGATTTGATAAAATAATGGAATTTAAAAATAAAAAAATAAAAAATTATTTTTTAAAATTGAAGAGCCAAATAAATCAAGAATTCTTTAAAAGTCTAGATTAAAATCACAACAATAAAATAAAAAGAAGAGGTATTTAAGTCTTCTAATTTTAATAAATGGAAAAAATAAATATATTTGAATTTATTTTTTAAAAAATAATAATTAGTAATTAGACATTTATTCTTTATATTGTTGGTTTTTATTTATTTTTAGTATGTGTGCCTTAAAGAAAATTACATTATAAATCAAATCCCAACACTTTATTAAAAAATAAACAAATTTAATTAAAAATGATAAAAAAACGTCAAATAATTTTTTTATTGAAAAAAAAAAGAAGTTGCTAAACTCTTTGTTCTTAAGACTATCTTTTTGCCTCTCTTTTACTTCAAGAGAAAACTATTTTAATTAAATTATTGCTTTAAAAGATAAAATTAAAAAAAAAACTCATCTAATTACGTTAATTTCTAGTATAGTAATTTAATGAAAAAAGAAGGGCCACGTGGCAGAAAAATGGACTATTCTTCTTGATTTTGAGCTGAACCACCAGCTACCATGCACCACTTAACATGTGGCTCTTATTTTTTCCTAATTTTTTTTCATTTTTAATATACTTTTTTATTTGGAAAGTGAAATATCATGTTACTATTTTAATATAAAAATATATTGTTAATTGGCCATTTTCTATTGGCCATTGGGTGACTCTTAACCAATCAGCCTGCATTATCTCATCCACGTCAGCGACACGTTCCGTTTTTCGTATGGACCGCCAAACACTGACTCGTATATCAACCTTTTTATATATTAGAATATAATTTAAACTAACTTTTGTGGTGAATATACCTAAGAGGTCCCTCTATTATAGAGGTCTTATCAAATTAGTCTTTCTACTAATAAATGAATCAATTTAATCTTTTTACTATTAAAAAGAATCAAGTAAGGTCAAACTAAAATAGAGTTAATATTTATCATTTACTATTTAACAAAGTTAATTATTTTAAATGTTTTTATGATTTTTTAAATGAATTTTTTTTGTTTTGACTTAAACATTAATTAAAAAATAATTTTTAATATATTTTATGTATGGTAAATATTGATTCTATTACAAATTGGATTTATTTAATTTTTTAATAATATGTGGACTAATTTGATTCAGTCTCTATAATATAGGACTTCCTAAATATTTTAACCTAAATTTTGATTAAATATATAATATAATACATAAATTTAGAGTTGATGAAATTATAGATATTAAAAATGAATAAATTATTATTTTTATTTTGAATATATATGCTTATTTTGGGCATGTAATAAATGAACATAAAACAAATGTTTCTTGTGATGTGGTAAAAAAATATTGTTAAACAATATAAATAAATGATAAATTATATTTAAGGTTATTAAATTATTTGTAAGATAACTTTTTGGTTATTTAACTTAAACATATTATAAAATATTTATTAAACTATTCGAAAATTTTTATTCAAGTTATTGGATTATTAAGCTTAGTTAATAAATTCCAATCAATAATTTGACGATCAGTACGGTGAATCAATTCTCATCAATGAGTAAAAAATCATTCATTAAATCCAAATCGAATTAATGATAAATATCGTATTATTTTGTAAATAAATTCAAAATTATAAAAGAAATAAAAAAAAATACATTACATAAGCACCCTTTGGAGTTCTCATGGGACGCTTTTTTCCTTTTCTGGTAATAACTCATAAGGGACTCTTATTATTGTTATTTTTGGTCCCGTTACTATTATTAGTTGGTGCAAGACATGAGGGTCAAGCCCTTTTTTTATTGAACAATACAAGGGGGAAGTCAAATATTTTTTGTTCGGAAATCAGAATAAAATTAAAAAATTTAGAATGTCAAAGCTAACAATTTTATATCAAAGTAACTTCAAATTGAATTATTATTTTTTATAAAGACCAAAGTGTATTTTTTTTATTTAATAAAAAATTGAATTATTTAAAAGGGGCGCAAAGTGCAATTGGAGCATTTAATTAAAGGACCAAGGACACTGAGTTTAATTATCATTCATAAGTATAATTTTCACAATTCAAAGTCAGTCTAATAGATATAAAAGAAAAATATAAAAATTTCACAAAACTGGAAAAGAAAAATAAATTGCACAAAATATAATGGTTAATAATCTTTTCGTGTAAAAGCATTAAAATATTTTTAAAAAATGGAAAAAAAAATAGACAATGTCATCAATCTTGGCTTAACACCTGTTTGAAAGGTTGCATGCCCACCAGGTGTGCTATGTTGCGAGTAGATAAGTTTTATTATTATTGTTGTTGTTATTATTATTAAGTCCCATTTATTTTAAAAAAGTTATTTCAATAAAAATGTTTTAAAATTACTTCAATGGAAGTTTTTAGAATAATTTATACAATTTTATTCATAATAAAATTTTAAAAAATAATTACTTATGTTATTAAAATCATGAATTTAATTATTATATTAATAATATTAGTAACAAAAAGAACTTATCGATATACCATTTATAATTTAAAATATAATTAAAATATTTTAAAATTTTAAAATTAATTTAAAATAAAAATTATAATTCGAGAATGTCTCATGAATTAACTTTATTTATTATATAAAAAAGAAAAGGTAAACGCTAAGTTTGAGAGAGAGAGAAAGCGAGATTTTTATTAAACGATAACGAGACTATGAGATTTTTAAAAGTATTATCCTCAGAAGATTAAAAGAAATAAAAAGTATTATCCTCACAAACAGGAAAATAAATATATAAAAAGATTGTAATAAAAAAATTCAACAAACATGAGGCTGAAATTAAATTGGCTACTACTCTCCGACAGTGATACTACTGCTGTTCGCCGCTCAACCTATCCAGACATTTAAAATATTCCTAAATTAAAAATCTGACCAATAGGAATTCCTTTTTTATTTTTTTCAAAAATAATTCAGTTGCGATTTTATTTAAAAAAAGAAATAAATAAATTATTACTACATATTTAATAAATGTATTTACTTGGACAAAATTGAATGTTGCTGGTACGCGTGGCGTTTACGGTAAAGGAAAAGCTGATGTGGCAAAAAAGTGCACAAGAGCTAAAGTGGTCCCCACCACTTAACTCAATTAAAAAAAAAAAAACTTTATGTCACGAGCAGCTGTACCCACCATTTGGCCTGCCGTCTTTCTGTCTGAAAATTATTTTTTCTAAGGTCATAGATATTTTTCGATTTTTCATCTTTGCTTTTTCCTTTTTTATATATTTTATTTTATTTTCTCCACTCTTTTTCCACACAATTGTAAACGACGCTCTCTCACTAGTGGGACAAAAACGAAAAGTAAGGAGAGTGAATGCTCCGCGCGTGGGATTAAAAAGTCATAAAATATCTGAAAAATGAGCTACACTTATCAATTATCCATCCATCCTTCAATATCTTCCACAAAAATAAAACGTGAAAAAAAAATCTTCGAAAAATTAAAAGGACAGTGCCATCGCAAAAAAACGACGCGTGTCCAAAGGACTCGACATTTCTCAGCCACAAGATTCCAAGCCCTTCTCGAGTTTTCCATGAAAAATAAAAAATAAATAAAAATAAAAATCTGACGTGGCACCCTTCTCTCGCTTTTATACTGAAGAAATAATACCTATTAAAATGATTTATTTATCTTCGCTTGTTTTCTAATTTCAAAAATCTTCAATGTTTTTCCCTTCTTCTATTTCAAATCTAAATTTTCGACTCTTCTTGATTCATCTTTTGTTTTAATTTTTCTTCTTTAAATACTTTTCTAAGCAGTTTAACAGTATAGCACGACTGTTAATTGTTTAATCTCTTGCTATTTTGAGAATTTTATTGTGAATTTTTTTCCTTTGGATTGCTCTTGAAGTTTTTTGTTTTCCCGAGATTTCTCGTTTAAACTGGTAAGTTTGTGCCTGATTTGATTTGTTTTGTGGATAATTTAGCTTTTTTTCAGTTTATGATTTGAATTTTTTATGAGACTCACTGTTCATTGAATTTTCTTTTAATCGGAAAGGAAGATTTCTGACTTGTTATTGAATTAGTTCTGATTCTTAGATTATATGATGTATTAATAGTGATTTTTGGTTTATAGGGGAAGTTGCAGGAGTATTTCTAGGTTCTGCAAGATTTGAAGCAAAATTCGTTTCTAACGATGGCTACGGAGGTATATACTATATCCTATATTGACGAGGCTTATACTTGCAGTGTTATTTTATGTTTTAAGAAGGTTTGATTTTATCTTTCCTTTTTTTTGTTTCAAGATGAAAGAAAGCTGTCAATTTGCAGTCTGTACTCCGCATAATTTGAATCAAATGCTTCGATGCAAATTTGCTCTTTTTTTTTTCTTTATTTGTTATCGCTATGTTTGCTGGACCTTGGAAACTGCTCCTTTTATGGATTACTGAAATTTATGGAATCAGATGCTTTTTTTTTTTGTTACTCGAAGTTGTATATTTTTTCAATTGCTTATGTATCTGCGTGGACCTGAATATGCTTTAATGAGAGGAATTAGCATTCATTTGAAATGGAAAGTTAAACTTTAAAGAGTGTTTAATAATTGTTTATATGCTGTTGCAAATTTTGATATAGGACCAAATTGAAAGTACAGCATCACCTACTGCTCTCAAATCCGGTTTGTGCTGTTCCATAGGCAGTGGACAATCTGAGACATTGACTCAATTGCAGGAGTTATACGGATTTAAGCATGATCATACACCCAAGGTTCCTTTCTTCACGTTGCCTATGATCTGTGCTTTCCTTTCGGTATTAGTCCCCAGATAGTAATTTTTAAATCTTTTCTTTGCTATAGGTCCGGAAACCCTATACAATAACTAAACAAAGGGAAAAATGGACCGAGGAAGAGCATCAGAAGTTTCTTGAAGCTTTAAGGCTGTATGGCCGTGGCTGGCGCCAAATAGAAGGTATGTGAGCAGTGGAGATTTTTGCATATACTCTTTTGCCATGGTTATGGTGTGAACAGATTAAGTTACACTTGTTTTCATGCAGAGCATGTAGGCACGAAAACTGCTGTTCAAATTCGAAGTCATGCTCAAAAGTTTTTCTCTAAGGTTTATTGCTTTATGTTCATTGCAAGATTTTCTTGATTGGGGAACGATTGTATGCCATGTGTAGACATTCTTATATAGGTTTCTTTGATCAGTCTCTTATACTTGCGTGTCTGTGGTTCTAGGTTGCCCGAGAGTCAAATGATGGCTTTGAGAGTTCCGTTAAATCAATTGAGATACCCCCTCCTCGTCCAAAAAGGAAGCCAACACATCCATATCCCCGCAAATCTGTTACTGCTGTTAAAGGAATATCTCCATTATCTCAATTAGAGAGGTCTCTATCCCCCAACCACTCTGTCTCGGAACAGGATAACAAATCACCCTCATCAGTTTTGTCCCCATTTGTTTTCGATGCAATGGGGTCTTCTGCTTCTGAGCAACCGAATAGATGTTCTTCTCCAACTTCTTGTACTACTAATATACAGTCACTCAATAATACATCCCCTGTTGAAAAGGAAAATGACTATGTGACATCTATAGAGAAAGAGAATGAATCTTTATCATCTGCTAAAGTATTTGGACAATCATCCGAGGAGGACATTTTATCTTTGGTAAAATCTCTGCCCTTTTTCATTTATGGAACAATTATTACTGACCTTTGTCTTAGAATTTGAACTCTGATTTTCTTTCTTTCTTCATGTAATTACCCAGAAATCCAACGCAGACTTTGAGGAACCTGTGTGTACCAAAGGAAACGAAGCAGCAGTAGTTGTGCCTTTCACCAGTATTAAGCTTTTCGGGAAAACAGTTGAGGTGAAAGATTCCAGCAAACCATCCACGGGTGCAGAAAACTTTCAAATGCAAACATTGAAGAATGGTGTAGCCGGCGAGTGCTTGGACTTGCATTTGTCACATGGGACAGTCATCGATAATTGCAGTAGGGTACCTTCTAAATCTAATTTATCCCCTTGTATGGAAATCCACACAGATAAAAATGATCATGTAGAATACACCAGTGATGCTCCTCTGCCATGGTTAGCTTTTTACCAAGGTCTACCCTTTTATTACATCACTTCATTTAATCAAACCCATAAGGACCCCAGAGTCAAAGAGACACCGAAAGAGAAGGAAACCCTGAATGAAAGATCTTGCACCGGTTCAAATACGGGCTCAGTCAGTCAAATAGAAAATATGGAAAAGAATTCAGATTCTGTCGATTCTCAATGCCAAAACCCTTGTCCTCGGGGAAAAATGACATCCCAAAAGTTTAGTAAAGGATTTGTGCCATACAAAAGATGTTTAACAGAAAGGGATATGCCATCATCCATGGTTGTATCCGAGGGTCGAGAGAGGGCACAAAAAGCCCGAGTTTGCTCGTAGTTGCCAGCGCTCTTGTTCGGATAAAACACACAATCGTAAGCAAAAGAGGATCACAAATAATCACTTGAGGTCTTGGTTTACACACATATATATAGGCAAACTTTTTCAGTGAATTATAGGTAATTTTTTCTGTTTGTAATATACCATTTCTATGTATCAGCTACCTTCGGATATCCTGTGGCTCAATGTGTTCATAGCTCCAAAGGGTAAAGAGGGGTCCGTTTGTGTGTTAAAGGGTTAGGGGTCTATTCTAGTTTTTACATATGTATATATATACACATATCATGTATGTGTATATGTATGTTCTGGATGCTAACTTGTTTTGCAACAACGTTTTGTAAATTATGTCCCTTTTTTTGTTCGAACTGGAGCAGGTGGTTACCTCCACTTCAACATAAACGTTGACTGGTTGTATACTATGTGCCAATGGTATTTCATGACACAAGAAATAATCAGTTTGCAAAGAAATATTTTTGTCTGCCATAGAAAAAGCTTCTGTTATTTTCTTTTGTTTAGTGCGGTATTAATAGAGATATGCATGATTTGATGAATCATAAAGGCGATTAAAGAAATTTGATGCGAAGTTTCATGTCATCACTTACCATTATTATTACAGTACAATCAATCACAATTTTGATTGGTGTAAGCCGACACCTGGCTTATATGCGAAGTGGTTTTATAATTGAGATTGATAGTATGAAAAATTGAAACCCCTCGTCTAAATCATTTGATAAACGATTCAACTTCAAGTCATTTTATTTTACCCCTCGTTGGGTATAATATGCATAAAGGTGTTAGCGCTTACCTCACGTTTGATTGGCGTGGTGCCAACGTTATTCAGATTGCCAATATTAAATTATTTGGTGCCATAAGCCCATAACTCGTAAAATAATATGATTAGGTAACTTACCCCAACTGTATTAATAATAATAATAGATAAATCTTTGAACTTGATAACATCTCTCATTGAACTTGGTAGCATTCTATGTCACATCATCATTTGAATTTTTTTTAAATTAAAATTTATTTATATTTTAATAATCCGTTATAATTTTCTACATTTTATATAAAATTATTTAAAATTTTAGGTAATGATATGATACCATAACAAAATTTAAGTTTTAAGAATGAAATTAAGAAAAAACCGTCACTGCTTTTTTATACCTACAAAAACTAGGGATGAAAAACTTAGAACCTTAGCTTCTAAGAAGCAATTGGCCCAACATCTAACAGATATATACTAACCTATTAACCAGAACGGTGTAATTATATGACTACACTTAAGAGCAACAAATACAACAAATTAAGAAGTTAAAAATGACATTTACAACTCAACTAAAAGAAAAGAAAAGAAAAAAACAAAACTGGATTTAAAAAAACATTTGTTACTAGAAAATGAACCATCAAGAAGTGGCAAAACAAACAAATCTTCCAGAACGTACATACAGGGTAGACCTAAAAACAAATAATAATAATAATAACAACAATAATAGGCAAAAAAAAAAAAAAGAACAGATTAGACCATGAATAATAAATCTGGTAGGCACTCAGTTTCAACCCTTTTTTGAACTCCAAATATCATGTATGGCTATGGTCCCCTTTCAATGTGTGGGGTTTACTACCTCTTCTCCAAAATTTTCAACCTCTAAAACCCACCCTTTTAATCCCAAAACCTAAGACTTAGATCAAAGAATTCGAAATCTAAATGAGATTAGCTCTCTTTAGGAACCTGATGGTTCTGCAATAATACGGCCATATTGATTCAACATAGTCCAGGTACTTCTCCATCATCCACTCTTGAAAATCTTTCATCTTTTTTCTACATACCTCTTTGTAGTCCAAGTTCTTCATGTCTACCACAGGTTGCCATACGTGGACTCGTACGTCTTCTTTCAGCTTTCCATGTGCGATGTAGTTATAAGCAAGGAGGTAGTAAGTAGGTAAGTTTCTAATTAGTTGAACCGTCTGGGTGAAGCAGAAAACATACAGGGCACATAAGCCTCTAAGCATCTTGATGTAAAGAGCAATGATCAGGGGCCCAAACACCCATAGAGGAGTCAATTCCTTTGAAACTTCAGCCCCATAAATCAAATTGACACCGAGGTACCACGGAACACTGCATGCATGGCAGATTGATTGTTAGCAATGTATGTAGATATGTTCACAGCATTTCATCGACAGATCGTGTAAGTTAACTAAGACAGAGGACAACTCAAAATTATTGACAAAAAACTTTACCAAGTCGCAATTTTTATCAAATCATCCTGGGGCTAGAATGAGGAATACTATTATCGCTTGACAAGAAAAAAATTAGAATGAGTAAGGAAACCAGTTAACTCAGCAGCTTTTGTCAGTGCTGTATTAGTCCTTGAATCAACGCAAGAACTTTATGGTTGAAACTCTGTGCTCTTTTTAGTAAAGACCCATGATGTAGATATTTGAATTCACAAATATAAATACCTAATAGTAGCAAATAGTGTATATTGCTAGAAAATAACTCGCAGGGGGGGGGCAGAAAAAGAGAGAACGCATTAATTATACTTACACTATTAATAAGGGAATTTTGATTGTTGCATTCATGTCCCAGAAATAGCTCCAGACCGTCTTTAGAATCTTGCCTTTTCTATTACTTTGGGTGTCAATTTTAGCTTCTGACGTGTCCCTTGGAGGCGCTTCTTCTCCCAGAGCATCATCCATCACTCGACTTGGGGATTGTGATCGCAATATCATTATCCATTTCTTGAATAATTCCTGAATAGCAGCAGATCCCACAATGTTCTCACCTGTTTCCGAGGAATACGTAACTGGACCATTATGAGCCTTTGAAGATTCTATTGTGGTCGCTTCACCATCTTTTGGAACATAAGAAACTTTAATAGAACTTTTTGGAACATTCTCATCGATTGCTCTGCCTCCTGATTCGCCATTTTCAACACTGCCTTTGAAGGCAGAAATTCTAATACTTTTGGTATTCAGTCCACAAGTATGAGCCCCTATACTGCAAAAAATAAGCCTATCTGAATTCAAATGCTCAAGATGCATATGGTGAAAAATGAAGTATTTGAAGAAAATGAAAAGAAACTAGGACTGCAAAAGAAAACATAAGAATAATAATTATCGAAAGTAGAAACTAAAATGAGTTCACTTCATGCTCAAAGTGAAAAGCTCTTTCACTTCAACTCTTTTCCACAGCAATAATGAATGCATAAAATATTATATGAGAACAACTTAATTTGGGTTTACAAGCAAAAATTATTTAAAGTAATAGTAGAATAGCACCTAAATGCATACAACATTTGCATTCATATAACACAAGAGCATTCTTGTCATCTTCACATGTAAAGGAAGAAAAATAAGAATTGAGGCAAGAATTTTTAAGAACAACAACAAAACACATCAAGGACAAAAATACATGATTTCCATAGACCTGTATTTATGGAGTTAGACAATAAGCATTATTGCACCAATCAGGCAATGTTTGGCACCATTAACACCTTGGTAATCAAAAGCAAGAAACAAATTTCCATTTACAACCGCACATCACATAGCACGAAATTATCTCAATGAAATTTTATGCACCAGAAGTAAATGTAATCACCATGATGCATTTTCAAAATCCTTAATTTTTAGATTAAACAGTTGATTCCCTATCGCCTTTCACAAACTTGTACCTTCACTTCCAAATTTTTAGATTAATAGAGAACTTTAAAAGAAATGGGAAATTTGGGGAAAGGAAAAAATGTGGTAAGAACAAGCATTTTGGATTTTTCTTCCAGAGAAAAGAATTCAATATGCTAAATTAAAAGCACTAGCCCTAGTCCTTTCAGGTCACCACTTCCATATAATGAGAGACAAGCTACCAGCATGGAACTCTGTATTTTGTTTCTTAACATAAAGAAACTGTTGCTTACCATAAACAAGTAGAGTGCCTTAATGATATGCTCCTCTCCCTTCTCCCAAGCATATGAAGTGTAACTACAGGTCTCTTTAACGTCAATCCTTCCCTCCATAATAAAGGCCTTGAAGGGCATGCTACATATGAACCCTGCAATGCAATAAAAATGAGCTGAAGGAATGCCACATATGAATCCTAAAATGCAATAAGTCAGCATACTTTGCAGTCAGATAAATACCAATACAAAGCTGTGATCCTAGATTTGTTAGATAAGATACCAAATGAGACTCTTCCTCAATAAACAAAAATCCTCAAAGCAATACAAAACGAGAGCTTCCAGAACAGAATTCTTTATTTCATAGGATTCAACTAACAATGCTTCGATGCACCTATCTGTAGAACTCTACTTCAAACTCAGCCATCAAACTCTTAATTTCTATAGAACTTATTCCATAAACTCCTAGTCTACCAGTTTTACTCAAAACTTAATCTTAGAATACCTGCAATTGATGGGTCACCAACATCATAGCTGCAACTTTCACCACAAGCTCCTGAACATTTATTCAACAAGGCCTAAACAAATGAAATGAAACACGGTCAATACATAATGTCCTGCATCAACAAAAAAGATTAGAAGCTTTCAACTGTATGTAAGAAAGAAACTCCAACAAACAATGGCATGAAAGAGAACCCATCCAGTACAGAAACAGTAGGGGAACAAACTCCACCTTATCCTAACTATAGCAATCAAATATATTGACTCAAGATTTCCAATACATAACAAACAACGGAAATTATATACAAAAATAGGACGAGAATGCCGCGCAAAAATGGGAGCTCAGTTGAGTTTCAGAAAATGAAACAGAATTCTATTAAAGAAAAAAGAAGGGAAAAAAAAGCTGCATATATTGACATTACTTTCCCTCGCTATCGACATTACTTTGCCTCTCTTTTCTCAGCATCCAAACAAGTGTTGAAGCTAATAACTTCAAATTAAACCATTTTCTACGCGGATAAGTGAAATTCCTCGTTCTTTCAAGGAAATTAAAGTAAAACTCGAATTCAATTCGTGACTTTTTGTTTCAATTGATTCTGTTTTTCTAATTTGAGCAAATAAATAGAGAAAAAAACCCTAAATGCATTACAAATTAAAATAAAATAAATAGCAGAGAAGAACAAGAAGAAGAATAGACTTTACCTTTAGACGTGATACCTTCAGCTCCTATCCAAAACAGCTTCGAAATTGAATTTGCTTTCTTTTTATTACGAAAATAATTAACGAAAAAGATAAATAATAATAATAATAATAATAATAATAATTTATTTTTCAGATTCTCTTAAAAGAAAAAAGAAAAACCTAGCAAATAAGCCGGTGCTTCGCCTTTGGCCGGTATAAATATTTTTAAATTTATTTAATTGTCAAAATTATGTATTTTTTATATTCATTTAGTGCAATGTTAAATCATTTTTGACATTATATTTTTTACAATTAATGTTTTGAATTAAACATTAATTTAATTGTCTGAAACATCAGATTTTTTTTCAGAACAAGAAAATGTAAATAATAATGAAAAATGTATATTATAAACAATAAATTGTAATGTAGTCCTAATACAAGGTTTAAAAATTTTTTTAAAAAAAGTGTGTCCAAGTTTCCACATAATACGAACCGTCACCAAATTTCACATAAAATATATACATGTATGTTTGTGAACATAAATTGTTTACATCTCTTTTACTTAGGTTGTAAGCTAAGAGTGCTTGGGTTCCCCAAATTTCGAACACTTTTCATACCTCTTCTTTAGGCTCCAATTTTTTTCTTTTTGAAACTAGGTTGGAGGTGATTTAATTTTTAAAAGTATTAAAGTTGAGTCTAGGGTAAATTTATCTCTTCTCAAAATATTTATAAAAATATTATTGAATATATATGATAAGTTAAGTTTAATTTATTGTTAGTCTAATCTTTTAATTTCGATAAAAGTATTATGAAAGCTTTTGCATTAGGAATATGATTATATTTTATTCCCTCTATTAAAAAATTAGACAAATTAGTTATTATACATTAAATTAAAGAGTAAATTTATCATTGGATTAAAAAATTCATCACTTTTTATGATTAAAAATAAGTCTCTATAAGTTAATATGAGGTACATGTGCCTATTTCATCAATCACGCTAGTATTTAACTGTAAAAACAGCTGAAATTTTAACAAAAATCACATGTTTACTTTTTAATTTAATGTACATTGATTCATTTATTATTTTTTTAATAAAACAAATAAAATATAATCTAATTTCTAATATGAAAGGTTCTATGATACTTTTACCTTCGACTTCTTGTCCACGATTGCTTCTTTCTATTTCTCTAGAACTGTTGCAAATGAATTATTTATCCAAAACTTGGAAAAAGAAGAAAATTGCCTTAAACTTGAGTTATTATCAAAATAATTTGTTATGTGCCTTATTTTTTTAACTAAAAAAATGTAATCTTATTGAGATTAAAATCTATTGAAGCAAATACTTCTTTAATGAACTTTGGAAAGAAATAGAAAACATAATAAAATCAAATAAAATTTAAGCCAAATCAAGTCGAAATTTTCGACTCAAGTTCAGGATAAATTATTGTTTTTAGATCAAAATCAGGGTATGCAGTAAGTAAAGCTTCGAGTCGAAATCAAGATATGCAACAATCCAACCCTCCCTACCCCGTTGTGATCACAAATCTAGGCTTGAAGTTCGGCCTTCCGCCATTTTATGGTGATGCGTGGTTGGCCCTACAACTTGGGTCATGTTACAAGCTACTTTTCTCTAGCTTGCCAATCGGTTTTTTTATAGAACTTGGGTCTTTCAAAGGACTTATTGGGCTTTAAGCCTGCGATCTCATAGCTTGAACATTTTTTTTTTGGTTGGAATCGTGTCACCATCTTGCAGAGCGTTTCAAAGTCATATTTGAGGAAGAATTATTGAGTAAATTTGTCTTGGACTTTCTTATGTTAAAGAATTTAGATTATATTTTATTTTATTTTCTTATATTAAGAATTAGATTATATTTTATTTTGTTTTGTTAAAAATAGATAAATTGATTTCTGTATGTTAGGTTAAAAGAGATACACGTTGTCATGTGTAATTGTTTGGTTAATTCATCGGCTACGCTAATTTTTAACATTAAAAATACATAAAACTTTTAACAAAAGAAAAATAAAATACAATTTAACTTTTAGCATAGTGGTTCTATATATAAGGGTTGAATTTGGTGTCAAAAGTTACTAGAATTCATTATACCTGAAAAAAGGTTTTTTTTTTTTTCTATGTATAAGAGCAATCTATAAGATATGTCCCTCTCTCAATTTAATCCATATATGCCCTTGATCAGTCAGTGTTTAAGTGGGCACACATCCACGTGATTCAAGACTAAAGGGCTTTTGTACCCCCATGCTTTTGCAAAGTTTTTAATATATCAATTTTCAGCTTTATCTTTCCATAAAGATGGTGAAAATGATAAACTTTTTTTTTAATCTACCATTTTCTCTTTTATATAGATCCCAATATATAGTTAATAGAGATCACATGGTCTCTAAATCTGAATAAGATGTGGATGATCCACCAGCTTCAATCTCTATATATGTAGTTTATATGGACTAAGCTAATTTGTGGGTTTCTTTTTTAGCAAACATTATTTTGTATAGGACAATGACAATCTAAATATACATATGGTGGGTGGCAAGCATGTATCACCATCCAACCCAACAATTTGCCTTCTTTGGAATTTATTGGATTGTCATTTGGTGCATGATAAAAAGTCTCTTTGACTCTTAAAAAACAAAATCAACATTTCCTCGTAGTAATATTACCATTTATTATTATTCACCATTTATCGATGTATGTATGAATAGACCTATGCCATATGTAAAATCGACTATAAGTTTCAATTTCAATATCATATGTATCCAACTTTTTTTTATCGAAAAGGGAACTAGGTTAATAAAATGAAAACCACAGTGAAGCTCGATATATAATACACCCTTGTTTATCAGTCAACATAAAGGTTTCTCACTTTTAGGAAGAGTATTACAAATATTAAGCAATTTTGAAAAATTAAAAACATTTAAATTACTCCCGAGTTAGCATATTAACGTATTTGTTCATTTTACGAAAAACATACTTTATACAACTAACATCCAAAGATTAATGGAGCATCCTACACTCATCAATTAAGGGAGAAAGAATTAATATTAGAAGTATTCTCGTTAGAAAAAAGCTAAATAGCAACAGTAGCATCAATTTCAATTTCAATTACCATAATAATAATACTAATTATGTTTCTTCATTGTATTTGGATTGACTTTATTATCCGAAGACACGAAAGTGGTCCAGCCAGTAGGTTCCACAACAATTACTACAGCAATAGTTTTAGTAAAAAGAAAGAAAGAAATTCCTCGAGAAATCATCTTCACCTCTATTGCTACACTGCTCCCATTTACATTTTATATTTGCGTGACAGAATTGGTCAGAGGTATACCATATAGTTTCACATATTATATTTTATCCCCATAAATCACAGTCATCAATATATCAATAAATAAAAATCCTAAGCCCTAAATCTCAACTTTAAACCACACTCTAAAATTTTTTATTGACCTACTTATTATTTTATTAAAAAAATAGAAAATGTATACACTATATAGTACTAAGAAGCATCACTTTGCTTTAAGTGGAGTTTGGAATCTATTCTTTCAAGAAAAATAAAGGGGAGGGGGAGGCATGTTGGGAGCAGTGGAATAGGTTAATAAATGATAATTCCCACCCATGGCAATGCCGACCAGTTGTTTTAATATTGAGGGTGACTTGCCCTGGCCCAATATTCCTCAACAGCTAGCTTTGCTTTAATTTGCTGCAGTGGTGGGTGAGACTATTTATAGTGCCCATTTCTTAAAAGTTGAGAAAATAACAACAATGAAATATAAATATATGGTACATTGTATTATTAATAAGAAAATTAAAGTTTTAACTTTGAAGATATATTGTTGGAAAGACTAAACCATAATATTTATCAATCATAAAATAAAAAACAATAATAATAAAATATATACTTGACTAAAGGGTAAAAGAGAGCAATTAGAAGTTGCAAGCAAGAGTGATAACGGTTCCTTCGGTTAAATTTTGGGATTTTTTTAACTATTATTCATAATTTAATTTGGTTTAATTTGATTTTCGAATTTTTCATATTATTTTTTTATTTTGGACTTTTAGACTTATTTTGACAAAATAAACTTTATTTCATAACTTTTAAATATTATTTGACAACATTTTAAAATTTTCTTTTATAAATATTTCTTAAAAACAATTTTTTTGAAGAATTTTTAAATAATTTTCAACATTTTAAATATAAAATTTTATTTTTATATAAAAATAAATTTAATTATAAATTCAATAAAAATAAAATAAAATTTAATTTAATTTTAAATAACTATAATTTTTAAACTTACATTCTATAAACCATCCAAAAATATTAATTTAAGTTAATTTTTAGTTTCCGATTTTTCAACCCTAGTGGCAAGCACCACCATATCCCAGATCCCAAAAGCTAACAAGGAGAAAGGGCCCCAATATCTCCTTTTGTGCACCCATCCCACCACCCTCCACAACCCTCAGCCAAACTCCAAAGGCTTCATTTTATATTTATAAACTTACTTTTTAGATTGGGAAAAATAAACTTTAGTCCCTAAATTTGGTAACATTTTCACTTTAGTTTGTGATTCTTTTTAGTCTTAGAATTTGATATTTTTTCAATTTGATTCTTAAACTTGAATTTTATTAAAGTATGATGACATGACACTCGAAAATTATACTATGTAATCACTTGAATTTTTTTATTTTATTTTCTAGATTATATATTTTTAATTTTTAGGTGATTGAATGGTATAATCTTAAAATGTAATGTCATCTTATTAAAATAAAATCCAAGTTCAAAGATAAAATTAGAAAAAGTTATCAAGTTAAATGATTAATAAGGACAAAAAAATAAGTAAATTAATAATTATACATAAAATTAGAAAGTAAATTAATTTTATTGTTCAAAAATTAATATTTTTACTATTAAAAATTAATTATTGTACGTCATAATATGAGACACATGACACATCACGTCTCATTTTTTAATTATTTTATCAGTCATATTAATTTTTGATAATAAAAATAAATAAAACTTTTAACTAAAATTTAATTTACTTTTTAATCTAGCATATAATAACTAATTCACTCAATTTTTAAATAAAAATAAAAATAAAAATTCAATTCAACTCTTCTCCGTTGTTTTAATATGCCTACTACATAACTTAAAAACACCCACTTTGAGCTGGAGAATTTTGGGCCCAAACTTCAATGCGAAGGAACAAATACTGTGCCATTCTGGTGCTTGTCCTCCTTAAACACCATACCTTTAAACCTTTGATTTTGACACCATCAATGTGAAGACTGAAAAGCCTAAGGCCCCACTGCCCACTGCCTTATTATTTTATTTATTTACCTTCTTTTCCAATTAAAATATATATAGACAATATATATGTCTATATATGTTTTAAGCTATTTAAAGTGCAATTTCAAGACTAAAAAAATTGTTGATGGTTGCAAAAGAAAAAACAATCAAATTACGTTTTGCTTTTTTTTTAATTAAAAATAAGTAAATTAATAAAAAGAATAAAACGAAATTCGATTATACTACCTACCATATACTATCAAATCAGCCAACTACCAACTTTAAAACCATTAAGCTTAGCCCCAATGTGGAATGTGGTTATAGAGAAATAAAGTGCCTGCTTTTTCTCATTTTCTTTCAGTGAAATGCCTGGGTCTACCAGCTGAATTTGTAAACTGACATAAGTTAATGTACAAACATTGTATTAGTCCAGTCATCATATGAATATTTTATCTGCAATATATAAAAAAAGTGAAGTATAATGAAATATTTATATTAAGAGTTAAATTATATTTTATTTTTTTAATGATAGATTAATTTTTATATGTTAAATCAATGAGTATATTCTGTTAATTTTTTTTTACTGTTAAAAACTATTTTTTATATATTATGATAAAACATATCACATCAATTTTTAGTAGGAGAAATAAATAAAAATTTTAATAGAAAATATTAGCTAGCTCTATAATTTACTATTCAGTGGTTAACTTACCTATTTTTTAGATAAATAATAAAATTTAATTTAATTTTTAATAAAAAACTTTAATGATACTTTAACTGTGAAAAAAAATCTTTGATAAATAGTATATGTATATATATTACAATAACTTGGAATTTAAGCAACATAAGTAGTGATTTGAATTCCGGAAAGAAAGCAAAAAAGAGACCAAAGTGTTTTTTCCCCTGTGATGATGATTTTGTTGGACATGATGATTACGAATGTCCCCACAAAGAAAAATGTACAAGTGTTCTAGCTTTTTTTTTTTTCAGTCCAAGTGATGCCTCTGCGTAACATAAAATCAAAGCATAAACAAAATGTAATTATATAAGTAATTAGATTATATTTTAGTTTTATATTAAAAAATTAAATAAATTAATTTTTTTATTAGATTAAAGAGTAAATTAGTTATTTTTGTTAATAATTTTATTTATTTATATTGTTAAAAATTAATATAGAATAACTAAATGTGATTACTTTGTTTTCATTTAATATACAAAAATAAATTTATTTTTGAAATATAAAAATTAAAATATAATTTAACTTCTAATATAAACAGCTATATAATATTTTTACTTAAAAAAAACCTGGATTCACAACACAAAAATCATTGTTTGGAAATAGTTTAAGCCTGTATGAAAGAAAATACAGTAATTGCCTGAAATTATATATCTATATATAACCAAAGCTTTAATTTTTCTCTTTTGATAAAGCTGACAACCCTGAAAGCAACCCAAAAGAAAAAAAAGAAAGAAATTATATCCGTTTTGATCACAATTCACACAGCACAGCCCCGTTATAGAATTTGTCTTAAAAATACAAAAGGGTTTGAGAATTTTCAGTTTTGTTTATATGTTTGAAAAATGGGGGTCTTGTGTTTTTTTAGTAAAGATTTGAAGAGAGATTCATTTCCAATTCCAGGGACAAACAATCTGGAATAAACCCATGTTGTGTTATGAACACAACAAGACATTATTCTATACAAAAACATACCACAATATGATTCACATTTTTGTTGCTTTCCTTCTTGTTTCCACTTCGCTTGGCCCTGTCTTGTCTTTACAACCAGTACCGGATTCCGGTCACCGGCAACTACAGAACTGTACTTTAAACCCTCACAAAGATATTCAGAAGCTAAGAAGAGTCCAAGCTTATCTCAAGAAGATAAATAAGCCTGCTGTTAAGACCATTCAGGCAGGTTCTTTGAAACTTTGTGCTAATTATATGATAATTATATGATGCTTGGTTCTTGGTTTCTTGTTGCAGAGTCCAGATGGTGATGTTATAGACTGTGTTCCATCTCATCTTCAACCAGCTTTTGATCATCCTCAGCTTAAAGGGCAGAAACCATTGGTAGAAAAACAAAAATTCTGCTTGTTTTTAATGAATAAAGTTACAAGACATCCTTAGTTATATGTGAAACAGGCATTAACAAGAACATCGTTTTGACAGAAACCGGCTGTGAGGCCAAAAGGACATAACTTAACAGAAGCAGTCTCTGAAAGTTTCCAGCTATGGAGAGATACAGGTGAATCATGTCCTAAAGGGACAGTTCCAATTAGAAGAACAACTGAACAGGACATTCTTAGAGCAAGTTCTCTTAGAAGATATGGAAGAATAAGAAGACATGTACGGAGAGATTCGACCGGTTATGGCCATGAGGTTAGTATATTCTCAAGATTCAAGACCGAAAAACGAGTAAAACCGGTGCCTTAGTCATAGGGGAAAAAAAGGGTCTGTGTCGTTTAGACAAGTTACCTGTTGTTCACCCTCATGCAGCATGCAGTTGTGTTTGAGAATGGTGATCAATATTATGGAGCAAAGGCAAGTTTAAGCGTATGGGCGCCTCGTGTAACGAACGAATACGAGTTTAGCTTGTCACAGATATGGATCATCTCTGGTTCTTTTGGCAATGATTTGAACACCATTGAAGCTGGTTGGCAGGCATGTCCTTGAAAATCATTTCGCTCATCACTTGTCAGTTTCAAACATGACATGATTTTTATGTTCCTAATGAAACAGTTGTATGTTCATGTTTCTTTCAGGTTAGCCCTGAACTATATGGAGATAATTACCCGAGGTTCTTCACATACTGGACAGTGAGTATAACATATAGCAATCTTCTTGTCTGTTCATGTAAACAAGATTTAGGACATAAAAGTGACAGAATAATCAACTGTTAATTGACATTTGAAATTACAGAGTGATGCATACCAGACTACGGGATGTTACAACTTGCTTTGTTCTGGTTTTGTCCAAACCAACAACAAGGTTGCCATTGGAGCAGCAATCTCACCAAGGTCCTCTTACAATGGCAGACAGTTCGATATCGGATTAATGGTTTGGAAGGTGAGTGTTACTAAACCAAGTTATGAACATAATGTTAGTAAACAATTTCGTCTAATTTTTCTTTTCTGTAATGGAAGTTCTATGTGTTATTTTACTGTTTCACATCTGTAGCTTCAATGCTTGGTTCCTTTTGACAAATCACTAAACATGCTGCCTTGAAATGATGTAATACATAAAATTGACTAAAGTGATCAATGGCTCAAGTGATCATTTTTTTTTCCATTCCTAATATCAAAAGATGTAAAATTGTCTTCTCTTTTTTGTCTCAAATTGTTAAGTCATGTGTCAAGTTACTCTCTCTTCTTAGTTTGGTACCAAAAGTTTAACTATTTTTGGTCAGCTTTAGAGGAAAATCAACGAGTTATTGAAACTAAAAATCTAAAATTTTCATTTTCTTTTACCATATGATAAATCTCACCATCTTTATATAATATAGGTCAAAATTTGGCTTTGGTCCTTCTACTATGCTCAAATTTGAATCTGGTATAATTTTGTCCTATTCTTTATAAAGTATCGTGGAGATCCCTGTGCTAAAAGTCAATCTTTACTACTCTTTGATTTAACATATAAAGATTAATTTATCCATTTTTTTAGTAGAGGGACAAAATGCAACTGACTTTTAGTACAAGGACCTCTATGATATTTTTACCAAAACCAACAAAGTTGTAGTAACATAAATAAAACTTAAAAATGGTGAACATCATACGACATCCAACTGAAAAACTGTTTTTTTTTTTTTCTTTTTTGTAGGATCCAAAACATGGACATTGGTGGTTAGAATTCGGACCAGGATTATTGGTGGGATACTGGCCTGCGTTTCTTTTTAGTCACTTGAGAAGCCATGCCAACATGGTACAATTTGGAGGAGAAATTGTGAACACTAGATCCTCAGGATTCCACACATCAACACAAATGGGCAGTGGTCATTTTGCGGAAGAAGGCTTTAGAAAAGCAGCTTATTTCAGGAACTTACAGACAGTTGATTGGGACAATAATTTGGTCCCATTGACAAACATTCATTTAAAGGCTGATCGTGCTAATTGTTACGACATCAGACAAGGAAGAAACCATGTTTGGGGAACTTACTTTTATTATGGAGGCCCTGGAAGGAATGTAAGATGTCCTTAACTATTTCATCTCATAACCCTTTGATTTTCTCTCTCTTTTTCTTTTACCCCAATTTTTCTTTCCCAGGCCTTAATAAGGTTTGGGTTATTCTTAGATTTTTTTTTTCCTTTGCTTTTGGTCTGTCAAGTAATGCACATTTTGGTCCCCTGGAAGATTGATTTACCCTCCCAGCTGGGGACTATATATATATGTCCGTAAATTTTTTTTTGGGCGGGGATACAAACTGTTAATAACACTAGTCATCTATGTTTGCTTTTTTATATACTATAAATTTTATTAGATGCATATGAGTGTGAAAATTACGGATTTAAAATATAAATGTATATTTAAAAATAATATATAATAAATAATAAAAAGTATAATTTGAAACTAATTAATTAGAATAAACACATGAAATATGTATTATATTAAAATAACAAATTAGAAAAAATTATGAGTAAAACGAAATTTAAACATATAAATATATCAAATAAAAAATACTAAATAGATTACAATAATTTATCATGATTTTATCATTAATTGTGAGTTACTCTCGAGTTAGCTTGTGACACTAACTCAATTAACAACGTTATTAAATAAATTGTGCGTATTAAAATAAAATTGTATAAAATTTATTAAAATAAAGTTTTGGTTGAGTGATAAATTTATAATTTTACTAATTCAATTGGTGTGAGTTTAAATCGCACTTTAGTGCATATATTTATTCATTTTTATTAAAATGAAAACACCAAAGTGTTTTTAGATAATATGACTTATTTTAATTGCAAAAAGATATTTTCATAATTTCTATAATCAAATTTTGTCATTTTTTTTCTCGGCTGACTAGTAACACCAATTTAGTCTAGTTTTATTAATGCTTTACATTTAGTCCTTGAACTTAACAATTTTTCTCTACTTGATCTTTGAATTTTTTTTGTCCACGTTAATCCCAAAATTAGACAGCTTATCCCAATTTGGTCCCTAATCTTAGATGTCATCGTCATTTGTTTTTTCTAATTATATAAAATATAAAAAATTTATGAGGAAATTATTAAAAAAATTAAAAATAGGTGATGATCTAGTGCAATCATCATACTTTAATGAAATCTGAAATCCAAGTTCAGGGATTAAATTGAAAAGAATTGTCAATTTTTGGGACTAATATAAACCCAAAAAATTCAGATACCGATGTGAAAAAGTTGCTAAGTTCAATGACTAAATGTTACTTATATCCCAAGAAATAACTTATCTGGGCTGCAATGCGTAGACTTCAATTCCACAGGCTTGAATGCTTCAACGTCATTGAATCCACATTCTTAGCTTCATATTAGAATTGAGTGCGTATATGATTACCAGCAGCAACAGATCTATGAAGTAAACACAACATAATATAGATGGAAAAATAACTGTTAAAAGTGCTGATTTTGTTCGTGTGGCTGGATTTCGTATAATACTGACAGAAGAGGGTTTTGCTCATCGCAGTTGCTACTAAGTTTCGAAACGGCAACATAATATAGATGGAAAAATAACTGTTAAAAGTGCTGATTTTGTTCGTGTGGCTGGATTTCGTATAATACTGACAGAAGAGGGTTTTGCTCATCGCAGTTGCTACTAAGTTTCGAAACGGCATAGTCTATAAATGTAATGAGATCTTCGGGACTACAAACTTGAGATCCATACATAGCAAAATCAGCCATCAAAGCTTTCTTCATAGTACAGCTCCAGTTCTCTTCCTCGTGGATAACTGAATATATTCTGCCTAAACCAGTGCATAGTTTAAGAAACTTGGGATCGCTTAGAGCTTCCAACAAATTTATGATACTGAGATTTCCTTCCACGCCTTCAGATTTCATCTTCAATGCTGTTTTCCTTATAGATGAAAGGTTCAGAGCAAAATGTTTTATTATAGCAGAGCAATGCCAGATTGAACTTTCGGAGTTCAATTCACCACGTAGATAATACAGTTCCACCACATTGGCCAGCGAAAAGCGTGATATGAAGATGAAGAAGTCATTAAAATTCATTCCTGTAGAAAGAGGACAAACTTTTATCAAGCTTATCATAAAGACGACAACAATTTTGGCACATGAGAGAGAAAGTAGGTTAAACTGCATTAGTAGTCACCCAACTATGTTTCTTTTCTTTTTTGGTCACCCCAACAATTTCATAAAAATGGAAGCTCCCAAAAAATCCAATATAATTGGGTGACTAAAAAAGACAACGTTAAATAGTCGAGTGTCTATTTTGTAACTTCTCATAGTTTGGTGATTAAAAATGAAGAAAAAACATAGTTGGGTGACTACTAATGTAGTTTACCCTAGAAAGTATGTTGCAAAATCACGACATTTGCGATAGGAAGTGTTCTAGTAAGTTGCAGAATCAACTAAATGATACTATCCCAGAAAAAATGTATAAGGTCAGTGAAATTCTTTACTGGTGACACTTCCCACTTCAGGAAAACCATTGAATAACAAGACTGACATTAACCAAAAATAAATAAATAAGTTCATCCACTAACATTAGGTATAAAAAACTAGCGACAAGAAGAAAATAACAACCTGAACTCAAACATGTGGTGAACTATCATCCTATGAAGATTAATATATCACCTGTATTTGCTGCAAGATTGCGTTGACAGAGCCCTTCAAAATCATCACAGATATCTTTGATATCCTCTATGTACTCCTTGGCCTCCTTGTAGTCTCTTAATAATAGATCCCACTGAAAGAAAAAGTTTATTAACAAGATATACTTCATATTCTACATAAGAAATGGGTTTTTATATTTATGAAGAACAGGTCTGTAGTAACCGCACTTACCACCCAAGAAAGATTGTAGCCATTGAACCAGTTGTGGTTTATTGATATTGTGTCCTCCTGAAAATCTTTGTATTATGAGTTTAAAAGAGATACACGATACATCACGTGCAAGAAAGGTAGCTCAGTGTATCTACATGAGACTTGAGACTAAAGTTTTTGGCAAACTACAGTAACATGGGAGCTGTGGAACCTATTATTGCAAGACCACAGTTTACCCCTCTGTATATGTTAGAAACACCAATGAAAAAAAAATCTTTATCACCATTGAACAGACACATCAGCCAATGCCCCTCTGTTCCCCAACTCATCTATCATTTTCTCTAAGTCTATTCTCCTTTTTCAGTGGACACTTTTTAATTACATGCCCTCAAAGCATTGATAACCTTCAAAAAGATTTATTGGCAAGATAAAAAAAGAAAAATAATTTAATTTACCAGATTATGGACTTGATGGTACCATCCACTAGGCACAAAGATAATTTCGTTTGGCTCCTGTATGCATTCCAGCCAGATAGCCTTCACATGGTATGAAAATAAGAGCACGTGTTTTAAATGTGCAGGAAAGAAATTAAAAGTACATTTGAAGCTCTAGAAGGACTAGTTACCTTCTTAAAACCAGGAAATTCAGTTTCACTAATATCATCAAAGATATTATACACGGTATTTTTCATGTTCCTGAGGTGAAATAAGACAGCAATCAAGAAATAATGTTACTAAAGGCCTGCACTGAGTAGAAAGTATATTCTTAAAACAGCAGTCAGCTATGAAATAGAATGCAAGAACATGGTAATAACCTATGCATTTGTCATCACAATTCACAACCCCATGAAAGAATGCAGGTAATTTCTCTAATCTTCTTAATATCTTTTTAACCTTTTACATGATATTTTGAATATGGGAAAAGACCACGGATCCAGTCTATAGGCCAAATTTAAACCACAGGGGAGCTGGACAATCCACCAGCTCTATATACAACAAGGAATACCTGCTTACCAGCTCAGGCGGCGTACTAGACTAATATTAAGGCCACCATGCAAATTAGACATGTGATAATGCATCACTACCTAATTCTGATTACATTGAGGCTTCTTATTTAAAGGACCATATCCCATTTAGGTCACGGATCTCTCAGTCTCTCTTTAATCTTGTTCTGCCTCCACAGCACCTTAACTGGCTTCAACATCGGTGTGAAGCAGGACAAATGGAAGCAACTTGTTAGCTGGGTATTGCCTTCTCTTGGACTCCAGCAACAATAACAATAAATGCCAAAGAAATGGCTGTTATAGTTTGAATGCTAACTAAATGTCCTTTTACGAAGTCCAAAAAAGCTAAAGTGCTAAAATCTCCAAACATACAACTATCTGATGCTATATTGAGCAAGAAGTTGTCCATGCCTGTCAAACAAAAGATTAAATTGCTGAGGAGGCAGAAAAAGCCACTTTTTCTTGCCGCACACATTTGCCGACCAACTATATGATCTGAAAACATCAGCATGAAGAGGTGTCCAGGATCCTGCAATGGAAAGATTTAAATGGTTTGATAGTTTCTTTTGCATTAAATATTCATGGTCACAGAATGGTCACTCAGCATCTGTCCTGACAAGGTATATATATCTAAAGTTCTATAATATATCCAACCACTGAAGATATTGTTGCATCTGTACTCGAACCTTTTGCTCCCATATACACAAAGCGATAGTCAGAGCAACTTATATCATTACTCACTCGATCAGCATCCAGATCGTCATGCATGTGATAATTGTCAAGATAAAGATTCAGCCAATCATCAGTAAAAAAAAGAGGAGTTATATATGCTTGATATTCTGGATACTCCTGACAAAAAGATTGAAAAGGATATGAAAAACTGAGACAACTAAGCTTGTAATGTACTTTTACATATTAGCATAAAGCATAACAGAAAATCAGGAAAGCATCCACAACTTGTCCTAATATGGCTAAGTCATTTCTTTTGTTAAGAACGTTTGATAAATAAAAGAGAAAAGTTTGTAGCAAACACAAAACGAACAACAATAACAAAACAATAACATGATAATCATCAACAACAAAGAAAGAAAGAAAGAAGAAAGAAAAGGAGGGCAGACAATTTTAACATGATGTCATAGAAACAATGATCTAAATAACTCGTTGACATCTTTCATATTCAAAGGAAAGCTAGTCTCTTCAAATCTCACCTGAATAATCTTATAAGTTGACATGTATGTCTTGTTTCGTATATAATCAGGCAAAAATACTGAATAGTTTTATACATATATGCCTGTTGTTTCACATATAGTTCAGGGCAAAAACAGTGGATATATATGATTCTGTTCTGCAAAAGAACTCCAAATTTAACTCATGTCTATTTTACCTAAACTCAGGGATGAACTTTATACCATATGACTGTATATGTGCTATATATAAATGCTGAACATGGGTACTTTATGTAAAATGACGAGTTCAGCTAACATAAACTGTATTTTTAGAGTAAATAGTACATATTGATGGTTGACATAGATGTGCTCAACTGCATTGGTTTCTAATAAATGGATATAGTGCATAATTACAATGGAACACTGTAAAACTCTACTACATACCTATAACATTTTAATAGCCACTAACAATAAGCATTAAAAGGTTAAGAACGCACCTTCACAAAATGCCAATCCTTCAAATATAGAGCGGACTTCCCATTAACATCATGGTTCCCCTTAGAACCCTGAAGCCAGTGATTAACAAACTCCGAAACAGACATCTCTATCCTTTTCTGATCGGTAAACTCCCTTGTATCACAATCTGCTACCTATATAATTTGCACCCCAAGTGTTTGTAAAAAAGACCGAAAGAAATGAAAACCATCTTGTCCTGAAAACAACAAGAAACGAAAATATGAAATTTTGAGAAAAAGCAGGGAAATACCTGAACTTTGGATTTCCCAAAATGGGTAGGAAAGAAAAGGAGGTTAGGTTGGCCATTGGAGGAAACCCAGTGTTTGGAAGCTGTCCAATCATCCATCAAACCAGTTAACAGCACAGGCTGGTTTCCCGCCAAGTATTTCTCAGCAAATTCAGAGTAGAAAAGTTCTTTTCCGTTCACCTTTTCTATTGTCCCGCCAATTTTTAAGCTCATGTTTGTTCTTTATGATTTCAGGGCTTAAAGTGTGAAGCAAATCAAACTGACAGACCTCGTTTACTAGGACTAGGGAGTCGTTTTTGAGTTTTAAAGGCGGGTTAAGATTTGCCATGGGAAAATTTTGTATTAAATAAAAGGAATAAAGCATCATCTAACTCCCTCAACTTATAAATTTTCTCAACTTGGTACCTATACTTTTTTTTGTCCATATTAGTCTAGGAACTTGACAACAAATTTCAATTTGATCCCTAAATTTGGATTCCATTAAAGTGCAATGATTAAACACTTATTATACTACAGTAACACCTAAATTCTTGTTTTGCTGTTGTAAAGAGAGTTTAGAGGAACCTCTTAAGTTGTAGGAGAGCAAAAACTATGTTCATGAATCAAATTTGTAACCTCTAAGATATAGAGTTCATGTGAATAAATACTCTATCACTAGAGTAGTTATCGTTGTCCACAGAATTTTTATATGCTATAGTTTGGGTTTAAATTTTCTAAGCACATTGCTTTTCAACGATAATAATTTTTTATCAACTCCATATTGGCTTTAAAAAATACTTTTATATTTTCTTTAAAGTCATGGACAAAACCTTGAAAGTGTATTGGTTTTCCATCCACATCAAAAAGAAAAACAAAAGAAAATAATCAAAATACCAATTGATTGAAATAGTAATGGTTTTGCTTATATAGAAAAGAAGATATAAATTTTGAGCATCAAAAAACGTATCAATTAAAAGGATTTTATCTTAAATCATTAACAAATATTAATCTCAAATCCAATGTAATTCAAGGAAAGTTAAGTGATAAAGGGGGAGGAGAGGGTTGCCTTACAGCAATAATTGAGTAAGAATCCTGGTTACAAGAGATTTGAAATCATGGGCAGTCAACCATGGGATCGCTACTTCTATTCGCTCTTTACAAAGTACTTTTCTAAGCAGAGCCATCTTATTTACACCTGTACTGTACTAATTCTAGATACTATTCAATACATTATAATGTTAAAAAGTGTAGTACTACTGAGAAAAAAAAATTACAATGATGAATATTAAATAATTTTATATTAGTATTATGAGACTATAATTTAAGTCTGGTAAAATCGTGCAATTTTAGATGATTTTTTTTTTAATTTGTGTAAGTTAGTCTATATCATGGATGTCCATGTATTAGTGTTACGGGACCAAAACTTAAATCTGGCAAAATCATGTGACTTTAAACAATTTATTTGCTTCAAATTAACTTAGGTCAACTTTACAAAATGGCTTGAATTTGAATAGAACAACCGCAACAAAAGAATAAGACATCAAGTGTTTAAGTGAATGTTGTTAATAGTATTATTTAACTCAATAATGAAATGAATACAAATGAAAGAGAAGGCATTATTTATAGTCGAGTTATCCTAGATCAAGCGATACAGATCGAATTACATTAATAACTGAGATTAATCTCCATTTGCAATAAGAGGGTTCTAAAGCATTTAAACTTTATATATTTTTATCCTCTATGATTTATAATAATTATTTTGGTAAAAATACAATTGATCGAATTGTTTATATTTTAATTAAGATACAAGTAGATGGTATTGAGTTTCTTCCAAGTAACGGGTTAGTTATGTCGAGTCGAATTACCCCAAAGGAACAAGAAAGGTCTGAAATGTGCACATCCGTTGTAAGCTCCTTTGCGCGGCCCGTGACATTAGAAGTCAGATTCCATTTTGTCTCATTTACTCAAAAAACGAGTAAATTAATCTCCTTGCAATGATCAAAAAGCAATTGATCATTTATGTTAAAAACTTCATCTTTTCCAATCGTTAAAAATTGATTTATATATGTCAACATGAAGTACGCGCGACACAGCATGTGATTTACTATATTATTATTTCGTCAACCACGACAATTTATTTTTTGATTTAATGTATAGAGATTATTTTTCCCATTTATTGAGTAGATGAGACAAAATACAATATAATTCCTAGTTAAGGTTTGCATGATATTTTTACTTACAAAATGTTATTTATTTTAAAATATGAAATATTAATAATAAAATGATTCTCAATTATTTATTAAAAATAAAAATATAAATATAAAATTCAACCTGTTAAATTACTTAATTTTTAATTTTAATACTTTAAATAAATTAATAAATTTAACTTATATGTAATCTATTTAAAGTTACCTATAGAAAATATGCATATGTTTGTAAACTATTTGTATGAAAATAGATGTAAACAAAATTTACATTTAATAAACTATTTAATAATCACTCAATTTTTAGGGTTTATCACCCAAAAGAATTCATGTACAGCTTAATCAATTCATATAAATGTTAACTTATTTCAATCAATTAATAAAGAATTTATGATTTTTTTCTAATTTATTGCTAATAAAATCATTACTAATATAATATTAATTAAAAAACGCTTCTAATCAATTCATATAAATATTGGTTTATTCCAACTTTAAATAGAATATTAATAATAAAAAAGTTAATTATTATTTTTAAACTTTGACTTCTTTTAATTCCTTGCTTTAATGATCATTGAAAATTAAAAGTTAGAAATGACGAACCATTACAGTAATAAAATAGAAAAATTTAACATCAGTTTAATAGGAAGGAGTGTAAAAAGTTATTATTAACCGTTTTAATTAAAAACATTCTCACAATTTTTTTATTTGAAAATTCAATAATTAAATTATTAATTGTTCAATTTACCGTATTATTAGATTTTACATTTTCGTCCAATTATTATGTAATATCCAAGCGTATTGGTTTTTTGTGGATTTTGTCATTTTGATATGTTTATTGTATCAATCTTGCTTTCATTTTTATGTTTTATGAGAGTTAATTATAGTTGACATCTCTAAATTATGATATTTATTTTAAATTAATTTTTAAATATTTTAATTATATTTTTAATTATCGATGTTATATTAATTAAGTATTTTAATTATTAAGACTATTAATTTAATTGTTGAATAACATATCGAATTTTATATGATATAATTTAAAATAAAAAGTTAAAAAGAAGAATAAAATGTTATTACATAACTTTTAAAAAGTAAAAATTAAAAATTAAAAATTAAAAAAAAGAAAAGAAAGAAAGGAAGAGAGTGAACTGACAAAGTTTCTATAAAACCTTCAAAAATATCAAAATTAAGATATTTATAAATTTAATAATGGAGAGACGTAATAATTTAGAAATGCAATTAAAATATTTAAAGTTTGAGGATTAATTAAAAAAAGTTATAATTTGAGGATGTTGAATACAGTTAACTCATGTTATGAAGTTACAGCAACTTTTAATAAATTTTAACAAAAATAGCTAACTTAAAAAATAATGCTTAGATTTATAGGGAATTAATTTTATTTTTATATTTTCAATTTAAATTAAAGGGAGCTATTTTCTCTATCTCTTACAAGATTTCCCTTTTCATTCAAATCAGGCCGCCCTTTTAATTAAAAAGAAAAAAAAAAGGAAAAAGTTTTCAGGCCCCTCTCTCTTGCAAATGGAGCGCGAAACTGAGCAATCTCCAAAGACGAAAATGGAGTCTCTGAGAACGATCTGTGACAGAGAGTTTTCGATCCAACAGCAGAAGATAGATTCTTTTACGGCATCGTTTCCTTCTTCTCTTAATTCCATCAAGTCCCTAGCGCTTGATACTGCTCAAAATCATGGTCAGCAACCTCACTTCCTTTAATTTTAGGGTTCCTACTCACTTTCTCTTTGACATATATGAGTGGAATTATGGTTCTGAAAAAGGACTAGGGTTTTGAATCTTGATAGTGAATTTCCGGGATTTTCTTGTTATTCTATATTTTTTACAGCCAAACTTGCAAAAATGAAAGCCAATTTAAGAGAAGCCGAAGATGAGCTTGTCAAGGTTTTAGCTGGTATTTGCTCCCTCTGTTTTGAACTTTTCCTTTTTTTTTTGGTTTGGATATATATCAATTTGTTATGAATTGGAAAGCACAGTGAGTTTTTAATGTTCTTTTATAATGCTGCTTTATAGCGAAGACCCGTAAAGAGGCGAAGCAGATGGCAACGAGGGATTCAATCTCTGCTGTAAAAGCTAGAGTAGAAGAACTTAAAAGAACTGTTCAAGTTCAAAGGAGTAGGAGGGAAGAGTATGGAGCAATTATATCTCGGCAATCTCTAGGTAGTTATACACACTTAACAATGGGCTGTACTTATGGTTCATGTATGGCTCGAGTTGATGTATCTGGTGTTCACCTACCATGGTTTTGCATTTTTTTGCCATCTAAAATTTAAATTATAGAGATTTTGGTAATGCACATTTTCATTGTTGTTTTTCCAGTGGTTACATGGGATTAGAGCTTTGAGAATGTTATTGGGGTGAGTTTTTATATAATGGATTATGCATTTCACGCATTGCGTGCTGATGAAGGGAGTTAAGCTGCTATGGATATATTCCCATGCCAAATGTATTGCTAAGTCTCCATTCCTTGGTGGATTTACTTATTTTCATTTCCTTAAAGATGTTTGTACCTGCACATTTGTACTGTCTATATGCATCTGTTTGCTATTTCCCATGCCATTTACTGTGTAATTTGAATCTGTACTACCTATGGTTGGCAAGGAATTGTTAAGGTACCAGGAGGTCTGCTTAAGCAGTTATTTTGGATCACCATGCACCTTGAATGCTCCAATTAGCCTGCTCCAAGCAAGAGAGTAACAGGAAAACTTATTCTTCGGGCCTAGTTTGCTGGAATATATGCTTATATCATGTTTTCTTCTATTTCCTGAACAATGTTTGCTTTGTTATTTACTGTTTTCCTTTTAATAATTTCATATAAATTTGTTAATTATTTTCAGAATTCTGTGGTTTCATTCTTTTTTCTCTGTTTGGTGTTATCCATAGCTTTGTCAAAAACTGAAGAGGATGCAGAACATGAAATAGAGGAAAATGGAGGAATTCAAGAAGCTATTTCATGGTATAATCGGGTTCTTAGTTTTCAGATTGAAGGTGGTCATGGTAAGTGAGATAATTAGGTTGCATGGCATTTTGATCCCCCTTCTTGCCCCTGTTATTTTCTTACTGGCTCTTTTGTTTATCCAGGGGTGAAGTTTACTTTCAATGATATTAACATAAAAAATCCAAAGGAAGAATATTCTTTTACCATTCGTCATGCAAATGATGCCTACTCCTGTAAGTAATTTTGTCCTTTTGTGTTAGCTATATTCTGAAATGGTACGTGTTCTAACATGTTTATTTTCTTCCTCATGATCTCAAGTATTGGATTGCAACCCAAACTTGAATGGCATTAAAGACTTGATTAATGAGTTGAACAGAACAAATGACTTATTTGGCTTTGTTAGAACCATCAGAGAAAAGTTTCAAGAAGCAGCAGCACTTGGTATGATTCATTGTATTCTTTTCACCCTGCATGTTTGATGCTTAAATTTTACCCTGCAGTTTCAAGGATATGATTCTGTTTGTTGAGACCTTTTCTGTCACCGCTTGTAATTTAAGAAGCTATTTTTCATATTCTTACCATGTGTTTCCTCTAATATAAGTTTGTAATCATTTTTCTTAATAAAATTATTCCATCACTTATGACTCATCAGGATTGCAGCCCCAGTCCACAACTTTTCATCAGGACTGTTCCACAATCTCTTTGTCGGGTCCAGCTTTATCTGTTTCGAGTAATAGAAGTGAATCTTCTGCCAAGAAAAATGAGCATCACATTCCACTTCAAGATGCAAATAGGCAATTTAAGAAATTCAGCCATGGAAGTAAATCTCCAGCCAAGGTAAATGAAAATCAACATATTGATGGAGAACTCAATAGAAATCCCAAGGAAGTAGTCAAATCAGATATTCTATCACCAGGTCGTTGGTCCACTCGGCTTAAAGAAGTAGCCAAATCAGACATCTTATCACCAGTTGTTCATCGGTCCCCTCGGCTTAAGAAAGTAGCAAAGCCAGATCTTTTATCACCAGTTGTTCGTCAGTCCCCTCGGCTTAAGGTATTATATCCCAATACACATGTTCTCTGCCTGTCTTAGCCTGTATACAGAAAGTAGCACATATCCTTATATCTGTATGCCTTCTCTTAGAATGTTGGTGTTGTTTTCTTTGAAGAATTCAAATGATATCTGGTGGTAGTAGCTAAAAAGAAAGGGATGGAATTTGAGACTTGAGTTGTTAAGGTTGGCCTGGCTCATTTCCTAGCCTTGCAAATAATCCGCTAGCATATCTACAAGATTCTCATACTTGATGGTTCAAAGTGTGACTTACATATTGTTTTCCCGGAACTCTCGGAATAATATGTTTACCCCTTGGTTTGCTTCATTTTCTAAGTTGGGGATGCATATTTATTTCTAGAATGATGTGAGTTCCCTTTTGTAATACTCTAACCCTCTCTTTCCTTCTTTAGGCAAGGAGCAGGTTCATGAATTATCTAGAATAGGTATTTGTACCATAACCTTAGGATCTCAAGACAAGGCATTTGTGCGTGTGATGAACTTGTATGGCTTGTATATTATGTGTTATTGTTTCAACTTTCAACTACATGTAAAAGTAAAACTACAATATCCATACTGAAGAATATTGCTAATTTGAGATGTCGGATATATGGCAGGCTAAGAAATGAAGTTAGACTGGAGGCTGCTTGGTTGTATCGAATTTCCGATTTCATGTTGATTTTAGGGTATGGGCTGATGTTGTACTTTCTGACTAGCCCGTGATGCAGTTAACATGCAGGATGTGGAAACTAATCTACATATAGATATCCTTTAACTTAGTTGGAACCGATTGTTCTTTGAAACCCAAGTTGTGCCACTAACCCGGTATGACCTTCCTATGTTTGTATCATACTTCATTTTTGGAATGAAGTTATCGAAGATGATTTGTTGAGCTGAATGTTTAAATGCTTTAGCGTTGTTAGGTTTTGGTACTTTGTATCTTTCGGATGAATGTATTACCATTTTATCATTTATAATAATCTGCATCAATTGCAATAACGATTTTGTTAGCCTTTTCACTTACGATATGTGGGTCCGAAGACCTCTGATTGTCCCATTTTATGTTTGCTACATTTGCTTGCAAGTTCATAGGATGTAAGTAAATTTCTTTCACTCGTAAAATAACATTTTTGACAAATTTAGAAACAGAATAAAAGCATACAATACATGCATACGCATCACATACATACAGCCAACAATGATCGATTACTTAGCAATTACTCATAACAAAAAGCAAAAGGAACTTTTTACTAAGGGTGTGTTTACTATTTTGTTCTAAAAGCTGTGGTAAATAGATAGAAGGAAAAGTAGTTTTTTAAGTCTATTTTCAAGTTAAATTAAAAGGCTGAATTTTTCACTTTTTTTTTGAATTTTTAAAAGCTATCTGGATATCAATTTATAAATTTCTCTCGTTTATATTATTATAATAATTAAATTTTATAAATGATTTATATTAATTATTTAAAAAATTTAAAAATTATATTTCATATATTATAATATTTTTTAATAATATATATTATAATATAAATACAATATATAGCATTTGAAAATTTTATAATATAGCATTATGAGCTCGAAAGTAAATGGAATGTATATAATATTATTTACTAAATGTATTTACTAATTCTATTTCTTTTGGCTTATAAAATTTAAACTAATTTGTTTTTATTGTAATTTTGTATATACATGAATATGATGTATTATTATTAGTTTCATTTTACATACTTCATTGTATTTTTCGCATGTACGTATTTTATAAATGTACTGTCTACATGCATACACGTGTCATAAATTTTTAGTATATTGTAGTATTTTTTTATAACATATGTATTATAATAATGAGATATTATAAATTTATTTATATTAGCATTACAATTTAAGTTAAATATTTGTTAATACCAAATTAATAAATTGATATCGTGTAAATTATTTTTAAATATTTTTTTAATTTAAATTTATATATTTCATATAGAAAAATGGTTATAACAATATGAAAGGTGAAGAATTAAAGAATATGAAAGGTTAAACATCCACTTAATAATATATTCATTACAACATTTTATTTTTTCAAGTGTTTTTGGACAAAAATGTTAAAATTTACCATGTGTTTAAAAAAATATTTTTCAACATTAACAATAATCTGACTCTAATACATGTTCAATTGAGTGATAATGAATTTGATATCCTTTTAGCATCATTTTAAAAATACTTTTCTTAACCATTTTCAGAAATAATTTTCAATTATAATAATAAATTGATCTTAATAGTTGTCAAGTCAAGTATGAAAGAACTTGATATCCTTTAATTATGATTTCAAGTTGTAAAAAAAATTATCTCTCATTTAAAAGTATCATCTTACTCAATTTTATATTTAGACGAAATTCAATGTAATTGTAAAAAGAAAAACAAGTGTACCGTAAAAAGGATTATCTAGTATTCTCAAGTTTCCTTTATGCTAAGAAAGGTAAAAAGGGGGGAAAAAAAGAAAAAGAAAAACATAAAGGAAGGGTTGTTTACTCTTACAGTGCAATAGTCAATTAAAAAAGTTCCAAAGCGTACTGTAAGCTCAACAATCAAAGCTTAATGCACCTTTGTGTGTAAGGACACAAAAAAGGATACACCTTTGTGTGTAAGGGGGCGCAAAAGCAGCTGCTTCGTTAACAAGTTCATTATTTGAATAAAGTGTGATTTCAAACATTTTTATTGTTATTAAAAATAAAAAATAATGCAAAGCTAAAAAACCTAGGTATAATCATAGATCTAAAAAAAAAGTAAATCAATTATATTTATTTGAATCTACAATTTAAATTTATTTTTAAAAAATAAATTCTTTCTATTTTATAGTTAAAAAAATAAAATCTAAGAACATAATTTTAATGTTTTATAAGGGTAACTATGTAATTTAATGTTTTATAAAAATAGTTTATTTCTAAAAACACTCACTATCTCACTACTTTAAAATTACTCATTATTATATAACTCCTCTTCTCCTCAATACCCACTTTCCTTTTAATATTTTCATTATTTTTTCTAAATATAAAATTTATATATATTCATTTGTATATGATTTTTCACATAATTATCTTTTGAGAAATCTTAAAAACATTTTTACGAGATACTTATAATTTAAATAATAAATAATTATCTTTGACCTTCTTAAAAACATAACAATAAACATTTATGGTTTTTTTTATTAATTTAAACTTTTTTAAATATTTTTGTTTTAATGTATAACATAATAAAATATTAATTAATCAACCTCTATTTAAGTCGCTTTCGCTCACTACCCTTCTTTTATGTTTGCCAAGCGAGTCTTTCAATTTTCTCTGCATAGTAGAGACTGAAGGAGTGGTATTTGGTAGTACGCCCTTTTCCTCTCTGTTTTTTTTTTCTTCTTTTGTTTTTAATTTAATTTATTTTAATTTATTCACTTTTTTATTAACATTATTCGTTGACAAGTGGTTTTCCGGTAGCGGTTTTCCGTCGAAGCTTGTACGCATTTCTGTTTATTTCTTCTTATTGTTGATGGATCTACGGTTTTTTTCTATTTTTTTAACTGATTTTTTTTCGCTCGTTTGTTTTTTTTTACTACGATTTCTTAGATCTTTGTTTACTGCTTTGTCTTATCTAGGGTTTGAGGGGATCTTAGCGTTTTTTAAGCTATTGTTGTTATGTATTAGGGTTTTCGTTTCGCTGTTTGACTGTGATATGTTTTGCTTCATTTGATCTGTTATATGTATATGTATTTTCACTCTCTTTAAATTAGGATTACTTGATGTTTAGGGTTTAGGTATGTTATGATAGTGGAGAACGCTTTTAAAGTTTCATTGAGGAGAATAACTTCTTATTTTTATGTTTTGAAAACACGCTTAGTGCTTGCTGGCTTTCTGTCCTTGTGCAGTTATCTTCATGGGTAGGAAGAAGAGAAGTGATAATCCTTCTGGAGGCGAGAGCTCCCAGTCTCATGATACTGGTGCTGGCAGTGGTCAGGGTCCCCAACGTCCTCCTCAACAACAAGGGGGAAGTGGAGGTTACTCGGGTGGACGAGGTTGGGCTCCACAATCTCAGCAAGGAGGTCGGGGTGGTTATGGCTCTGGTGGTCGGGGTCGTGGAATGCCACAACAGCAGTATGGTGGAGGACCTCCTGAATACCAAGGTAGAGGAAGGGGAGGTTCTTCTCAGCAAGGAGGTCGTGGGGGATATGGTGGCGGTCGAGGCCGTGGTGGCCGTGGTGGAGGACCTTTTGCTGGTGGACCATCCCGACCACCTGTTCCCGAGCTGCACCAAGCAACCCAACCTATGCAAGTTGAGGTGACCCGCCAGCCTGCTCCGTCTGAGGCAGGCTCATCATCCAGGCCACCACCTGAGCCTGTACCATTGGCTGAGCATTATCAACAGCTTTCCATCCAGCAAGAAGCTGGCCAAGCAATTCAGCCAGTTCCTCCATCAAGCAAGTCAGTGAGGTTTCCTCTTCGACCTGGAAAGGGTAGCACTGGCACAAGGTGCATTGTCAAAGCTAATCATTTCTTTGCTGAATTGCCAGATAAAGATTTGCACCAGTATGATGTGAGTTCTTTTATAATAAGCCTTTTCTTTGTTTCCTTTATCTTCTGATTCTTGATTAGCATTGTCAATGGAAATAGGTTACTATTACACCGGAGGTAGCATCTCGAGGAGTGAACCGGGCTGTCATGGAGCAGCTAGTGAAATTATATAGAGAATCACATCTAGGAAAGCGCCTTCCTGCTTATGATGGCCGGAAGAGTCTTTACACTGCTGGGCCTCTCCCTTTTGTGTCCAAGGAGTTTAAGATCACCCTTACTGATGAGGATGATGGTTCAGGACAGCCAAGGTTGTTGATTGATTGCCTTCTTATTTTCATTCAATATTCATTTGCACATTTATTTTTTTGTTATGTTGCTTCTATTTTTGCTAGAACTTGTTTTTTAGAAAAAAAATATATCCTTCTAACATTTGTCCATAGGATCTGATGCTAGAAACTTCAAAAGTTTGTTCTGGCTTGGAAGTGCCAAGGTTTCATTTTGTTTCAGAAAACATAGTCCATTTTCATTTTCGTGAAGCATTGTTTTAAGAGAAAAATGGATTTGTTTCAAATATAAAACAAGAAAAGAAAAATGTTTTCAAATTAAATGGGTTAACCTAAAACATTTTCTATAAGAAATAGAAAACAAAAACTGTTTTTCAGAAAATGAAAATGGAAAATAAAAATGTTTTCTCAAGCCAATTGATTTCTAAATGCCTTCTGACTGGTGATAGGGTTGTATGGAATGGGACATTGAATTGTTTTTTGTTGACATCTGTGTTCCATTACTTATTATATATTCTTGATGCAGAAGGGACCGGGATTTTAAAGTTGTAATCAAATTGGCTGCTCGTGCTGATCTGCACCATCTTGGACTCTTTTTGCAAGGGAAACAAGCTGATGCACCTCAGGAAGCTCTTCAGGTTCTTGACATTGTTCTTCGAGAATTACCTACTACCAGGTACTGCGTTTTGGTTATTATTATTTTTTTATCTGTTTACCATGCTGCTTCTGGCTTTCAAATTTTGATACATGTGAGGGTACAGGTATTGTCCTGTTGGACGTTCATTCTACTCACCTGACCTAGGGAGAAGGCAGCCTTTGGGTGAGGGATTAGAAAGCTGGCGTGGTTTTTATCAAAGCATTCGTCCTACACAGATGGGACTATCGCTGAATATTGGTATTGTTGTTATGAGACAACCATTTTCATTTGATCTATATTGCATGCCTGGGTGGTTTATTCACATGTCATTGCACCTGTATTTTATCTCTGTGCCTTAATCTAACCTGGTCTTATGGTGACAATTATCTGCTGGACAGATATGTCTTCTACTGCTTTCATTGAGCCTTTGCCTGTTATTGATTTTGTAACACAATTGCTAAACCGTGATGTTTCTAGACCACTATCTGATGCTGATCGCGTGAAGGTAAGAATTTCTTAAATTTCCTTCTGATTGGAAATATAAAGTACCGATTACTTTGTCATCTTTTGTATTTATTCTCTCTTATTGGAAACCAGCTATTTCCTGACATCTATTATTAGGGATTGTGCATGATTTCATTTGTTTCAGCAGGTGAAAAAGTCTGCTAGGGAATATTATGTTCTCCCTTTAGTTATCATCCTACCATGTTCATTTTGGTGTTCTTTTTTGTATGAATAGATTAAAAAGGCTCTTAGAGGAGTCAAAGTAGAAGTTACACACCGTGGCAACATGCGGAGAAAATATCGAATATCAGGTTTAACATCACAAGCAACTAGAGAGTTGACGTGAGTATTACTATAATTCTTTTATGTAATGTCTTTTAGAGGATCTCTATTTTTGTAATGTGAATTGTATGCATTATTTTTTTAACCTGTAAGTACAGAAAATGTTTCATCTGTTTCAAGCAAATAAATTATCTTTTAAAAAGCCGCATAATATTATTGAACATAAACCTTTTTCTGGTATTGTGCTTTGCAAACATAGGCCAATATTAGAGCAATGATCTAACTGTTACTTGTGATATGGTGTCGGTCCTAATTCTCTAACAGGCTTTATTGTTTATAGTTTTCCTGTAGATGATAGAGGCACAATGAAATCTGTTGTGGAGTATTTTCATGAAACTTACGGTTTCATCATTCAACATGCCCAATGGCCTTGTCTACAAGTTGGAAACCAGCAGAGACCAAATTATTTGCCAATGGAGGTAAATTCCTTTAGACTGAGGTGGTAATTGGTATATAGATATGCATGCTAATGACTTGTAATTCACGTAGGTATGCAAGATTGTTGAGGGTCAGAGGTACTCGAAGAGATTGAATGAGAAACAGATTACTGCTTTACTGAAGGTCACCTGCCAGCGTCCTCAGGAAAGAGAGTATGATATTATGAAGGTCCGACATTTTTGCTTTTTCTTTTGTGTTTCTTAACACTTTCGCTTTATCTCGCCTCACTATTTTTTTTCTTTTTTTGTATGATGGGTGGATGTGACTGTTAGTCTGCAATAATTTGCATTGCAATAATTTGCATCAAAACTACTTAAATTGTCTCCTTTTTATTTTTATTTTCTGTAGTTTTCATGTGAACAATTGCCTTGTAAAAATATAATTATTGTGTATGCCAAACTGTGTTCAACTCAAGTGCTAAATAATAAGTGAGACCTAATATAATATCCATCTTGTGATTACCTTTGGATCTAAAAATCTATATCATATTTGTGTCTTACTATCATCTTTTGCTTGAACTTTTTCTTAGACAAAATTGTCAATTAAGTTGATGGTTTGTTACTGGCGGACTAATTTCTTATATTCCTTTATAGACGGTGCAACATAATGCTTATCATGAAGACCCTTATGCTAAGGAATTTGGAATTAAAATCAGTGAGAAGCTTGCTTCAGTTGAAGCGCGTATTCTGCCTCCGCCGTGGGTAAGTTATCAATTATTGTGTTATTTTTTCTGCAATTTTATAATTCCTTCCATATTTTTATTTGTGATTGATTTTTGTTCTCTGTGCAGCTTAAATATCATGATACTGGTAGAGAGAAGGATTGCCTGCCTCAGGTTGGGCAATGGAATATGATGAACAAGGTATCTCTTACTGTTTCAAAGCTAGGTCATACATTTTAGTTGTTGACTTTCCATTCTCACTGTGTATTTGGTTTTAATTTAAACTAGTCTTTACCCATACTGAATCTATAGGTAGAATAGATAAATAACTTCGTTATCTACTTGAAAAGAAAAGGAGTTATAGGTATCCTAACTGCATGAAGTTCATCTGTTCTATCTCAAATGGTGCTTTTTCTGATTTCTAATTATTTTGTTGCAGAAAATGGTTAATGGTGGGACTGTAAACAACTGGATCTGCATAAACTTTTCTCGGCTAGTCCAAGATAGTGTGGCACGGGGGTTTTGTTATGAGCTTGCACAAATGTGTTATATCTCTGGCATGGTAAGGGATTTGTAGTACACTCTGACATTAGTCTGTCTTTGTGATCTCAATTTGGTACTGTTTTTATTTTGAATAGAGTTCTTTTTAACATTGACACTCATGTCATTTGCAGGCCTTTAATCCTGAACCAGTGCTTCCTCCAATTAGTGCTCGTCCTGAGTCTGTTGAGAAGGTTTTGAAAACACGATATCATGATGCCATGATTAAACTGCAGCCCCAGAACAAAGAGATTGACCTGCTTATTGTTATTCTTCCAGATAATAATGGCTCTCTTTATGGTATAAATTTTCTGGTCTGAATTTGTTTCTTTAAAAAAGATTCATGCTGATCTCTGAATCATTCTATTTCCCTTGCAGGTGATTTGAAAAGGATTTGTGAGACTGATCTTGGTATTGTTTCCCAGTGCTGCTTGACTAAACATGTATTTAGAATGAGCAAACAATATTTGGCCAATGTGGCATTGAAATTAATGTAAAGGTTGGGGGAAGAAATACTGTTCTTGTTGATGCAATATCACGAAGGATACCTCTTGTCAGTGACCGTCCAACTATAATTTTTGGCGCTGATGTTACCCATCCTCACCCTGGGGAGGATTCAAGCCCTTCTATTGCAGCTGTATGCTTTCTTATCTATTTTTTGTGCTTGCTTTTTTCTTTTCATGATTGTTGTATTTGAAATTGTAATCATAAAAAAATATTCAGGTTGTTGCCTCTCAAGATTGGCCAGAGGTTACAAAGTATGCTGGCCTGGTTTGTGCTCAAGCTCATCGTCAGGAGCTCATCCAAGATTTATTCAAGACATGGCAGGATCCCGTAAGGGGGACTGTTTCTGGTGGCATGATTAAGTAAGGTTTTCTTCATGTGCTTTTAATTATTTACTTGATCCATTTCATAGATTTCAAGTGTAGTTTATTTGAATTTGGTTTCTTATTTTTGTTCTCTGGTGATACAGGGAGCTCCTAATATCTTTCCGACGAGCCACTGGACAGAAGCCACAGCGCATTATATTCTACAGGTACCGTCGAGCTCCTTTTATTCTCCCTCCTTGCCCCTTCTTTTCTCTTGGTTTTATTAATTTAGTAATGTTTTTATTTTCTATATGCAGGGATGGTGTCAGCGAAGGCCAGTTCTATCAAGTTCTGTTATATGAACTTGATGCTATTCGTAAGGTAAGGTCGTTCTGTTGACTACATTACTACCAACAATTCGAACGTCAGTTTGTAGTTTAAAAACTCTGTATCTCATTCACTCGCCATCAAGTTGACTCTCTACTCATTTAACCTCAGGCATGTGCCTCGTTGGAGCCAAATTATCAGCCTCCTGTTACTTTTGTTGTGGTGCAAAAAAGGCATCATACAAGGTTGTTTGCTAACAATCATAGTGATCGCCGTGCTGTAGACAGGAGTGGGAACATTTTGCCTGGTAAGGAGTTATCTGTTTTAAATTTACTATGGTTTCACTTTTGTCTCATAATCTATAACTTAAATCCTTTATGTTTTCTACAGGCACTGTGGTGGACTCCAAAATTTGTCACCCAACGGAGTTTGACTTCTACCTATGCAGCCATGCTGGGATTCAGGTTTGATTTGCTTTCATTTCTGTACTAGAATGTTTATATCTTTGTGTCTGCTTTGGCATTATTAGATTAGTTGGTCGTACTATTGTGTTTTTAATATTTTATCCACCTTGGTACAGGGTACAAGCCGTCCAGCTCATTACCATGTGCTATGGGATGAGAACAAGTTTACAGCTGATGCATTACAATCTCTCACAAATAACCTTTGCTATACGTATGTTCTTTGCCTCATCTTTTTCTTTTTGTGAGGCAGTAATATGATTTGGTATCTGAACTTATTTTAACCTTTTGCAGATATGCAAGGTGCACACGATCAGTGTCTATTGGTAAGTTCTAGTCATCCAAATAGAAATTGAGTTCTGTCTTTTAGTTTTCGACTCCTTGCCCCAGTTTAACAATCTTTAAACTAACAAATGTGTGCAGTTCCCCCTGCGTACTACGCACATCTTGCTGCATTCCGAGCTCGGTTTTATATGGAACCAGAAACATCAGACAGTGGATCAATGACAAGTGCCACAGCTGCAGGGCGTGGAGGTGGAGCTGCAGCTGCTGGTGGGCGTAGCACAAGAGGACCTGGTGCTAGTGCTGCCGTCAGACCTCTGCCTGCCCTCAAGGAAAATGTCAAGCGTGTTATGTTCTACTGTTAAGGGAGTGCTTGTATTTTGAACATCTGTTTTGTTGGGCTTTGCTTCTTGGAATTTCGAACAATATCTAGTATGTTTGGGGTTGCATGGATTATTAAACTAAACCTGTTGAACCTTGGTGTTAAAACTATGTTAATTTTATGATTATTCGCTTGGAACATTAAATAATGTCTTGTATTGTACTTGTTGTTCCTTTGCTACTAAAGTAACTCTAAAACACAAGTTGTTTAAACTTGAAAATGTATACATGGTAGGTTTCTCATCGGAAGGTATCTTTTGCTTGGTCAATTCTCTCATTGCTTCAAATATTTGGACATTGACTGAGCACATTTGAACATGAATTTTTGTTGATGAGATATGGTGACAATGTTATGAAATGAGCCTACCTGTCTTTTATACATGTTAATCAGGACAAAGGCTTCAAATTATCGAATTTGATTATGCAGAACTTGTACATTTTTACTCATGGTAAACCAGTAAAACGCAGTCTTGAAAGCACGTATATAGAGGGTAACTAAGCATGGTAGAAAAACAAGCTATTACCGGAAGCACAAGCAATCAAGTATGTACATGGATGCCATGCGAGATGTTGCAACTTAGAACTCGAGTTCAACGAATATTCATCAACAACGCTTGTGCTTTCGTGACCTGCTTATGTCATTAGGGTAACAAAATTAATATATTAGTAGCTCGATTATCATTTAGAGGTTAATAGGCAGTAAAAGTATCATAAAAGTTTTTGTATTAAGAATTAAATTGTATTTTGCTCTTCAAAAAATAAGTAAATTATTTATTGTACAATTGACCAAAAAATAGTCATCTAACGGTATAAGCAAACAATAACACGTGATCTGTCAAATATATCTTATGATAATATATAGAAATCAATATATCTTCTGATAATATATAGAAATCAATATTTAAATGTAAAAATGAATAAAAATTTTAACATAATGATCAATTTACACTTTAATTTAAAATATTATAATATTTTATCTATTTTTTAAGTATAAAAGCCAAAATATATTCGACTAATATAAAAGCCTTCACATATTTCCATCGTTAATATGCATTGCTTGATGCGAGTAAGAGAGGGCAAAGAGACTACTATACCTTGTTTGTAAAACCCGCGGGTAAGGTTACTTAGAGATGATCTTCTTGCCCTTGGAAGTGGCTTCCTATTTTTAATACTTGAGAAACAAAAAGAAAAAGTACAAAATACAACGCTCAGTCAGAGATGGACTGAAGCATAACCGAAATTGTACTAACATTACTGCTCTACTAATCCTAAATGGATATTGGCAAATTTAGCCCACAATGATCACATTTTTTTGTTAATTTAATTTTTATTTTTTTTAGCTAAAATTTTGTTATTGATTTTAAGAAAGTAAAAGGTCGAATCACTTCTTTTAAACTAAAATGCTAATTAAATATTAAATTTTTTTGACAATATTGACATGACTGCGTGTACATAATATAATTTGTTTTGTATATCACAACAACAAATAATTTAAAATTATAGAATATAAAAGATCATAAAAGCTAAAATATAACATTTCAAACGGTTAGCCCTATAACAAACAGAGAATTAAATTTAATTAATTAAAAAAACAGAGAATGCAGGCTTAAATTGACAAAAGATGTAAATCTTAATGCCAATCCTAATTTTAAAATGTCATTGTTTTACTAATGAGTGTTTTTCTGTGATCAGACCAGATGATATAAGAGAAAGAAAAGATGCAGCTAACCTGTTCGGATCTTTGCTAGCTTCTATCGTAGCCCCTCGTCACTCCCACCACCATGAAAGAAGATTCGTAAGAGATTACTGAGTCAAAAAGAAAAAGATATTCATGTTATTACAAATGCGTTAGGTCGGCGAAATTGGAGATCTAAATACGTGGGACATAAAGTAGTAGGGAAATGGAAAACCTATAAGATCCAGTTGCAAATGAAGTCCATCTCCACTGAGGCAGCACTCAAATTTATCAAATATGGAGTCATTGTTATACAAATCGCATAACTGCATTGATAAATTGCAAGCTATCAACAATAAACAATCATAACTTTCAGAAATTTATCTCGTTAAAAAATAAAAACAATGGCCATAAATGAATCCACAGATTATCGTACAGTAACAGCATTGGAGATA